>NW_027394276.1:20363726-20489379 GCF_049309525.1 Garra rufa | reverse complement strand
CTATTTCAGATAAATGCTGTTCTAATGAACTTTATATTCATCAAAGAAACCTTGAAATCAGAGGAATAAATTATATTTTTAAATATTTTTAAAATCAAAAACAGTTATTTTAAATAGTAAAAAATTTAAATATATAAAAATGGAACTGCTTTTACTGTAACTTGGATCAAATAAATGCAGGCTTGCTGAGAAAAAGTGACTTCTTAAAAAAAACAATAAAAATCAAAAACTTTTGACTGGTAGTGTACTTTAAAATAAATAATTATATCCCATTTTGATGGGTCGAGATGCAAGCTGCACGGAGAGAGGCAGCCATGGGCAAAGATGTTGTGCTCAGCAATTCTACAGATTAACAGAAATAAAATATTTGCTTAAAATATTAATAAATTTGCCAAAAAAATGTGCCTTTGTGTGCACATACATGAGACATTTATGAATAATTTATATACCTGAATCTGGTAGAAACGTTTCTGTCTTTCAGTCCTTTACTGCACAGTGCCTTGTGTGATGTTAAGGTGCAATAGTTTTGGATTTTGGTGGCCTGTACTGTAGGAGGATGGTTCTTCAGAGCATGCATCAAATAAACATTCCTAAAATATAGATTGAAATAAAATATATCAAGTGTATTTTAATATTCACAATGTGTATATATATGTGACCCTGGAACACAAAACCAGTCATAAGGTTAAATTTTATAAAACTGAGATATATACATCATATGGAAGCACAATAAATAAGCTTTCTATTGATATATAGTTTGTTAGGATAGGAAAATATTTGGCCGAGATAAATCCATTTGAAAATCTGGAATCTGAGGGTGCAAAAAAATCTAAATACTGAGAAAATCATCTTTAAAGTTCTCCAAATTAATTTCTTAACAATGCATATTACTAATCAAAAATTACATTTTGATATATTTATAGTAGGAATGTTACAAAAAATCTAAATGGAACACGATCTTTAATTAATTTCCGAATGATTTTTGGCATAAAAGAAAAATCAATAATTTTGACCCATACAATGTATTTTTGGCTATTGCTACAAACATACCCCAGCGACTTAAGACTGGTTTTGTGGTCTAGGGTAACATATATATATATATATATATATATATATATATATATATTCGTATATATATATATATATATATATATTCCATGGAATGTCTGGATACTGGATTCTGATTGGCTGGCAGGTGTGCAGTAAAACCGTTCAATGCACAGGTAGTTCCAAGTCAGTTTAATCACCGTTCTATATTAATGCGCTGCTTTAACTGATGTGCGCAAAAGCACACACAGAGAGAGAGAGAGAGAGAGAGAGAGAGAGAGAGGTCGGAGATCGCATTGTGCTGCGCACATACATAAACTTCTTGTCAGCGTTTGCCGGCGATCCTTATTAAAATATCCTAGATACTAGATCGCTACATTATATTCCTCAGCAACGCGGTGGTAAAACTGCTGTTTTTGAATGAATTGTTGTTTGTAGAGAGAGACGCACAGCATGCAGGTACGCACACACACACACAACCCAGATAGCAAGAACGTTTGGGCCAAATGTGGCTGATTGCTGTCACGTTTGGCCTAGGTATGGCATGGCTGAGCACATATGGGCTAAACTTGTACCATATATGTTTTGCCATGGCTTTAGAATTCGAGGGAATTTTCATTTGGGTGACTTTTTGTATTAAGGTCCATATGACAGTACACAGACAAGAGCCATATTTGGCTAGGCTATGGCACATCCTGAAATATGTTAACTTATGGTTAACATTTGGCTTTTACTTGGAAAAACACACATAACCTGCTATAGTCATGTGTGGCTGGTTTGTGGCAGTCCAAATGTCAGCCCATTCATTCATTATTCCTGTATTACTATTGGTGGATTACTGAAAATTTGAAAATATATGTCCGTTATTTCCCGCTCTGCTCCTGAGTCTACAACAGCCTTTGCCCAGACACATTCAGGTAAGTGCAGTTTTGGTGTTTTAAATGTTTTCTAGGGATGTAATGGTACGCTTATTTGTACAGGAAAAAATTGTGTGCTTAGGTATGTGTACCGAACAAACACAGTTTCGTTTTGACCACGATCATGTGCTGAATTCATATGCGTGAATAAAACGTCAATATACATACCTGCTGTCCAGAAATCATGATAAGATTTGGGTTTTGTTATTTTCGATAAGTCTCATCTTTAAAATTATGTCTATTATATCAGAAAATTTAAACGATAAATGCCTTTTTGACGCTCTTTGATGTTACGTGACAGACCGCTGTAAGTAATGTTACAAGCGGAGAGCACATGAATGCGATCATCCTTTCTCCTTTCTACTAGTTATAAAGTGATTTAAAAACTAACAAATCTTTCGTCTCACGTAATCTCAATTAGTTTGAATACCGTCAAAAAATGCTAATAAAACAGGATTACCTTTACCACCAGCGAGCACTCATGTCATGGCTTGTTTTAATATTCAAATATCTAATACTAATTATGATATGCTAATAATCTTTTTTCTCTCCTTTTTCCTGACAGATTGTGAAAGAAAGGCTGGTGAGACTTACTAAAAGTATCCATTTTTGTACATTTATTTACTCATTTGACATTTACACCACATTTTATGTTCTGTATTGTACTTCTGTTATTAAAATTGTATTATATTAAAAATGTCTGTGAATCAATTTTGTTTAATACGTGTTTAAGATTTACTGTGTAATTGGTATTTTAAATAAATAATAAGTGTGGCATAAATATGGTTAAATTATGGCTTTTGATCTATCAGCCACATGTGGTCCACATAGGGGCCATTGCCCTTTACAGAACTCAGCCATATAAGAATACCACATAAGATCCATATAACAGCCACATCTGTTTTCATGATTTGGCTCATTTTAGGTTGGGTTATGGCACTGTTTTGGTTTGGTTCTGGGTAAAAAGATGTGGACCAGTTTTGGGCCGGGGAACCTAAACTTATCTGGGCCACACTTTAGCTGTTGGTATGGGCCAGATCCGGCCCAGAGGAAATTTGCTGACTGGGAACTGTCATTTCTCTTGCCTTCATTTCTCTCTCTCTTGGTCGATCGATAATCTACTGAAACAAATGCTATTTTTCATTCAAATAAATGTGATTTTACCGGACTATTTAATCTCTGAGTCTGATTTGAAGCAGCCAGAATGCTAGAGCTGCGTGTCATAACTGACGAAAATAACAGTCTTTTTTATCCATTCAGTCAAATTTTGCGCTGCAAATATCAATCCTAGTTTTAATTTGTCTATAACCATGGAATAAGCGGGATAATCAACGGCTTGCCGTGCGTTAAAGGATTTAAAATGCACTTCGCGGAGGCAACCACCCTCCGCTTCGCGTCGGGCGGTTATTAGCCTCCACGTCGTGCATTTAAAATCCTTTAACGCACGGCAAACCGTTGATTATCCCTTACATATATAATATTACAATACTATGTACATAGTAGTATTGTAACATTATATTTATAAGGATATATATATGCAACAGTAAAAGCTTTTTTTTAAAAATAATTTTAAATGAACTGTTTTAGATTTCAATATATTTTAAATGTTTTGTTATTTATGTGGTAGAAAACTGAATTCTCAGCATTATTACTTTAATCTTCAGCATCATCATAAATTGGTGTTATTATTTAATATTTATTATTTTAATTGCATAAAATTTGTGTGTGTGTGTGTGTGTGTGCATGCATGTGCATGTATATTAATTACAATATAATGATATCACATTACACTGTTAACATTGTTTTAAACGATAATATACATACAATTTAAATGATACAATATATAAATGATAATGTATATACAATACAGTAAGTTAGTATTGCTAAGGCATTCAACTTACTGTGTCGGTTTGACAGCTTAATTGGGTTGATCTTGAACTCTCACATAATAACAGTGGTTACCTGAGGTAAAATGTCAGGTAAAACCTGTCTGAAGGAAGTTTAGACTGTAAATACTTGTTGACAATTCGGTAAACAGATCTCTCTCTGATCGTAAAACGGGTCTCCCCTGGATAATGAATGATTGACAGATGACACTACCAACGCTTTTTCCCCGCCATGGAAACAGACAAAGCAGCGCCATGAAGTCTAAGTGTGGCCAAAAGTATATCGCATCCGTAGTGTTAAGCACTACCATAGAGAATGAATGGGAAAAGTTAAGGTAAGTTAAGCTTAACTATTTTCGGCTGCCGTAACCGTCTGTGGTACCTCGTGCTTGCGCCCGACTTGTTGGTTTTCGACGTGTCAGAAGCCTGTATTGCTGTCTGCTTGTTCTCATGGTATTAGCAGGCCAGCGATTGATATGCTCTTCCCTGGTGGTCTAGTGGTTAGGATTCGGTGCTCTCACCGCCGCGGCCCGGGTTCGATTCCCGGTTAGGGAATGCGCTTTTGCCTCCCCCCCCAACGGCAGACTGTGAAATCAAGCTCTCTTGGCCGCTTTCAGAAGGCCAAACCCCCCAAAAAAAGGTGGGCACGTGAAAAACGAACTCCTTCGAGCCGGAGTCGAACCAGCTACCTAAGGATTGCCGACGCTCCTCCTACAGTCCTCCGCTCTACCAGCTGAGCTATCGAAGGCACGGGTCGGTGGGGTCACAACCTCGGCCTATTATGTTTCTGCAGCTCGACTACTGGCCAAAAAATGGCTTTCGATGCAGAAAAACGTGCGGCCCGTTTTGAAGAGGCAAGCAAAGAGGAGCCCGCCTTCCAATACCGGGAGTCGAACCCGGGCCACCTGGGTGAAATCCAGGAATCCTGACTGGTAGCAAAAAGGAGCTCGCCTTCCCTTACCGGGAGTCAAACCAAGGACGCCTGGGTGAAAACCAGGAATCCTGACCGCTAGACCATATGGGAACTGGTCAGTGGAAGCCTTGTCCGGGTAAATTTTTTTTTTCAAAAATACTCACGCCACGCATTAGAAAAAACAAGCGTGGTCTTGCATTGTAACCGTTATTTCAAGGAAAAACACCCTATTGCCGATCTGTCAAGGTTCAGAAAAGAAAAAAGCATGAGATTAACGATGAAACTGAGACACGCTTTTAACCGGGTAAATTGCTGATTATTGGCTAGTTCGGATTTCTTTTCGTGTCCAACTTTTCCTCAAAGCCCAGCTGGCACGTAGGAATAGGGCAACAATTCGGCAAGCCCGTGACATCAAAACCATACTGCATTACGCAAAAAGCAGAGAGCGAGCCAGCCAGGAGTCGGACCTAGAGTCTTCTGACCTCTAATCTGTTCCGTAGAAACACGGTGCAGCAACCCGTGGCAGGAGACTGTTTGTGCGGCAGTTTATAGCTTGCTACCACCTTGTCGGTTCACATCCACGTAGGTGCAGAAAAAGGTCACGACCGTCACCGGCATTCTTTCGCAGAGGCAATATTGTAGCCTATGAGGTTTGTCCGAGGCGCGATCATTGCTGGTTGAAAACTTTGTCCAATACCCCGCCAGGATGACTTGAAATACAGTTATCTTTGGCAATTTTTGCTTGTCTCTCTGGAGGCTTAGAGTTTTGTTGAGAAATATAGCCTTGTTTCGTTTAGGTTTTTTTTTTCCTCGCCAAAAAAACGGTCTGCTGATGATAGTGCGCCAGAGCCAGAAGGTTTTTTTGTTTTGTCAATATGTTCTCAAGACAAGTATCGTTAAACTGCAGCGCAATTGCAGCTCACCGTTACCCATCGTAAACATGTTGGGCCTGTCTGGTCCGGTGGCCTCTCAGTGGCGCTAAAGCTTCGAATGCATGTCGAGCACAATGTATTGGCCTACCACCGCCTTAACCACTGGACCACCTCGTCATCCGGCGGGGTTTCTTTATTTAACATTCCTGATTCATGTGCATGTGGATGCATTCTTCGTCTTTTGTTTCAGCCGTCGAGGGCCTGTTTTCCACTGAGGCCCTGCGCCAAACTCCCTATGAGACACAATCGAACGTTAGTAGTAACCTCCGATTACGGCCGAATGTGGATTCTGCTCGGACGACGGGGCACCGGTACATCCTTTGTAGCTTTAGCTTATTAGCCAAACGCTACACCAGTTTGCCATTTCCCATGAAATCATCCTTGATTTCCATAAGAAAGGTGCCCCAAATTGGTGGAAAATCACATCTCAACCATACGCTGTCCAAAGCATTAAACCGCCTTCACGCGGCAAAACAGAACATGTTGTTGGCCCGCACTGCTGGGTCAAACTGCGCTTCCCAAAAACAGATTGGGTCAAAACTGACAGAAGAAATCTCTAAGCCTGCTTTAAGCCCTACCCACGGGACGGGTTGACAGTCTCGCACAACGCGAGAGCCTCAGTTTCGCCTGTGTAATTTGGGGGCCAATGAAAACTGCATCCAACTAAAATTACAAACAAAATTTTAGGACTCTAATGATGTTTCAAATGTAACTTTTCTCATCTCTGTTGTTAGGTTGTAACCATCTCTGAGACTCAAAGTGTCAGAACTCGCCTAAGCTGGTTTTGCAAAATGGAGGTCAAGACTATACTTTCAGGGATCGTTTCTATAGTTTCTAACTAAGAAATGTGTTTCAAAAGTGTAGTGTCTCCCAAACTACGATGATGAGCTTTGATACTCTTTTCTGAGCGTGAATCGGGTGTGGAGTAATGGTTTATTTCATATGCTCCAAACCATTGATGAACGTTCTGTGTAGCATTTAAGCAACATAGAAGAAGAGAGTATGGTCAGAGTGGTCTCTGAAAAATGTAAATATCAGATTAAAAATCTTATGAATCGTTATGATTGAGATTTTTTTTTATTTTTTTTTTAACATTTTTGTTGGTGGGTGTCACCATCCTTGATATTCAGAATGTCAGGATAAGATGTCAGCTGGTTCTATCAACTTAAATTTGCCATAAAATGCATTGAGAGAATATTTTAATTTGTTCTTTGATATCTGCATAGAAGGTATATGGCATAGGAAAGGGCAAACAATCTCCAGAAACGGTTTTACAGGACCATTTACAACCCTAGGATTTGTCCCTAGAATGAAATGCTCTGTTATTGCCTTTTTTGGAAGCTTCATGAATATTAATGAGCTCTGCTCCGATTGGCTGTTTCACAGAGCTGCTCATCTCTATAGCTGGCACATTGATAAAAATATATATTTAATTAGGAGCTCTAGCGGCTTTTAATATGTGGTTTGTTGAATCTGCCGTTTTGTATCGCAGACATTTAAGTCTCATTACTGTGATCCATGTGCTCTGTGTAAAGTTATAATGCAGAGGGAGCGCTTCTTACCACACAAGTTCAGCTGCTTCTCGGTGATACTCTGGATCTGTAAATCATTCGCCAGCATCAGCGCAGTTATTTCTCCATCATTCACCATCATCAGCACAGTCATCTCTCTGTTTATGTGGTAAGTGATATCTTTTGGTTTTCGACGTGACAGAAGCCTGTATTGCTGTCTGTTTGTTCTCATGGTATTAGCAGGCCAGCGTTTGATAGTCTCTTCCCTGGTGGTCTAGTGGTTAGGATTCGGCGCTCTCACCGCCGCGGCCCGGCTTCGATTCCCGGTCAGGGAATGCGCTTTTGCCTCCCCCCCCAACGGCAGACTGTGAAATCAAGCTCTGTTGGCCGCTTTCAGAAGGCCAAACCCCCCCAAAAAAGGTGGGCACGTGAAAAACGAACTCCTTCGAGCCGGAGTCGAACCAGCGACCTAAGGATTGCCGACGCTCCTCCTACAGTCCTCCGCTCTACCAGCTGAGCTATCGAAGGCACGGGTCGGTGGGGTCACAACCTCGGCCTTTTATGTTTCTGCAGCTCGACTGCTGGCCAAAAAATGGCTTTCGATGCAGAAAAACGTGCGGCCCGTTTTGAAGAGGCAAGCAAAGAGGAGCCCGCCTTCCAATACCGGGAGTCGAACCCGGGCCGCCTGGGTGAAATCCAGGAATCCTGACTGGTAACAAAAAGGAGCTCGCCTTCCCTTACCGGGAGTCAAACCCGGGCCGCCTGGGTGAAATCCAGGAATCCTGACTGGTAGCAAAAAGGAGCTCGCCTTCCCTTACCGGGAGTCAAACCAAGGCCGCCTGAGTGAAAACCAGGAACCCTGACCGCTAGACCATAGGGGAATTGGTCAGTGGAAGCCTTGTCCGTGTAAAAAAAAAAGATTTTAAACTGCATTACGCAAAAATTTGGATTAGGCGGCGATCACACCGAACGCGTTTTTGCAGTTGGAGGCGCCTTTTTGAATGGTTTTCTGTTGGCAGTGAGCGTTCTGCGCGCTGTTTATGCGCCCCGGCGCCTCACGTTTGTGCAGGAGCGCTCTGAGCGCCTGAAGTTGAAAAAAAAAAATCAACTCTGAGCGGAAAAATGCCCAACGTCATTCGCGTTCTTTTCCATTGTCCAATCGAATGAATGGAGAGGCGGGTCTTCTGTTGTGGTGACGAAAGTTTACCGTTGCTTAAAAAGTCCAGAGACTGCAAGAAATGGAGGAGAAATCTTTGGTGTCTATCGTGGGTAACCCGGAGCTGTATTATTTATGTTTCTGCTAATATGTCAGTATACTTAACGGCAAAAACTAAGATTTTAGAGCACTCGCGTTATAATCCTTTGATTTGACTGACAGGACAGCTGTTTTTGTCGTTGCTTAAAACTAAAATAGGCGTTTGGTGTTTTTATTTAAACCTAAATAAGTTCGTCTACCAGCTGAGCTATCGAAGGCACGGGTCTGTGGGGTCCCAACCTCGGCCTATTATGTTTCTGCAGCTCGACTGCTGGCCAAAAAATGGCTTTCGACACAGAAAGACGTGTGGCCCGTTTTGAAGAGACAAGCTAAGAGGAGCCCGCCTTCCAATACCGGGAGTCGAACCCTGGCCGCCTGGGTGAAAACCAGGAATCCTGACTGGTAGCAAAAAGGAGCCCGCCTTCCCATACCGGGAGTCGAACCCGGGAACCCAGGAACCCAGGAATCCTGACCGCTAGACCATATGGGAAATGGTCAGTGGAAGCCTTGTCCGGGTAAAAAATTTTTTCCAAAAATACTCACGCCACGCATTCGAAAAAACAAGCGTGGTCTTGCATTGTAACCGTTATCTCAAGGAAAAACACCCTATTGCCGATCTGTCAAGGTTCAGAATAGAAAAAAGCATGAGATTAACGATGAAACTGAGACACGCTTTTAACCGGGTAAATTGCTGATTATTGGCTAGTTCGGATTTCATTTCGTGTCCAACTTTTCCTCAAAGCCCGGGTGGCACGTAGGAATAGGGCAACAATTCGGCAAGCCCGTGACATCAAAACCATACTGCATTACGCAAAAAGCAGAGAGCGAGCCAGCCAGGAGTCAGACCTAGAGTCTTCTGATCCGTAGTCAGACGCGTTATCCATTGCGCCACTGGCCCACCGTCTGGGGGACCTCGTGCTTGCACCCGACTTGTTGGTTTTCGACGTGACAGAAGCCTGTATTGCTGTCTGCTTGTT
The DNA here is from genome assembly GCF_049309525.1 of Garra rufa. Classification (NCBI taxonomy): domain Eukaryota; kingdom Metazoa; phylum Chordata; class Actinopteri; order Cypriniformes; family Cyprinidae; genus Garra; species Garra rufa. The sequence goes on along the minus strand of NW_027394276.1, from coordinate 20,479,941 downwards.
CTCATGGTATTAGCAGGCCAGTGTTTGATTTGCTCTTCACCTGGTGGTCTAGTGGTTAGGATTTGGCGCTCTCACCGCCGCGGCCCGGGTTCGGTTCCCGGTCAGGGAATGCGCTTTTGCCTCCCCCCCCCCAACGGCAGACTGTGAAATCAAGCTCTGTTGGCCGCTTTCAGAAGGCCAAACCCCCCCAAAAAAGGTGGGCACGTGAAAAACGAACTCCTTCGAGCCAGAGTCGAACCAGCGACCTAAGGATTGCCGACGCTCCTCCTACAGTCCTCCGCTCTACCAGCTGAGATATCGAAGGCACGGGTCGGTGGGGTCACAACCTCGGCCTTTTATGTTTCTGCAGCTCGACTACTGGCCAAAAAATGGCTTTCGATGCAGGAAGACGTGCGGCCCGTTTTGAAGAGGCAAGCAAAGAGGTGCCCGCCTTCCAATACCGGGAGTCGAACCCGGGCCGCCTGGTTGAAATACAGGAATCCTGACTGGTAGCAAAAAGGAGCTCGCCTTCCCTTACCGGGAGTCGAACCCGGGCCGCCTGGGTGAAATCCAGGAATCCTGACTGGTAGCAAAAAGGAGCTCGCCTTCCCTTACCGGGAGTCAAACCAAGGCCGCCTGGGTGAAAACCAGGAACCCTGACCGCTAGACCATAGGGGAATTGGTCAGTGGAAGCCTTGTCCGTGTAAAAAAAAAAGATTTTAAACTGCATAACGCAAAAATTTGGATTAGGCGGCGATCACACCGAACGCGTTTTTGCAGTTGGAGGCGCCTTTTTGAATGGTTTTCTGTTGGCAGTGAGCGTTCTGCGCGCTGTTTATGCGCCCCGGCGCCTCACGTTTGTGCAGGAGCGCTCTGAGCGCCTGAAGTTGAAAAAAAAATCAACTCTGAGCGGAAAAATGCCCAACGTCATTCGCGTTCTTTTCCATTGTCCAATCGAATGAATGGAGAGGCGGGTCTTCTGTTGTGGTGACGAAAGTTTACCGTTGCTTAAAAAGTCCGGAGACTGCAAGAAATGGAGGAGAAACCTTTGGTGTCTATCGTGGGTAACCCGGAGCTGTATTATTTATGTTTCTGCTAATATGACAGTATACTTAACGGCAAAAACTAAGATTTTAGAGCACTCGCGTTATAATCCTTTGATTTGACTGACAGGACAGCTGTTTTTGTCGTTGCTTAAAACTAAAATAGGCGTTTGGTGTTTTTATTTAAACCTAAATAAGTTCGTCTACCAGCTGAGCTATCGAAGGCACGGGTCTGTGGGGTCCCAACCTCGGCCTATTATGTTTCTGCAGCTCGACTGCTGGCCAAAAAATGGCTTTCGACACAGAAAGACATGTGGCCCGTTTTGAAGAGACAAGCAAAGAGGAGCCCGCCTTCCAATACCGGGAGTCGAACCCGGGCCGCCTGGGTGAAAACCAAGAATGCTGACCGCTAGACCATATGCGAACTGGTCAGTGGAAGCCTTGTCCGGGTGGAAAAAAATATTCCAAAAATACTTACGCCACGCATTCGAAAAAACAAGCGTGGTCTTGCATTGTAACCGTTATCTCAAGGAAAAACACCCTATTGCCGATCTGTCAAGGTTCAGAATAGAAAAAAGCATGAGATTAACGATGAAACTGAGACACGCTTTTAACCGGGTAAATTGCTGATTATTGGCTAGTTCGGATTTCATTTCGTGTCCAACTTTTCCTCAAAGCCCGGGTGGCACGTAGGAATAGGGCAACAATTCGGCAAGCCCGTGACATCAAAACCATACTGCATTACGCAAAAAGCAGAGAGCGAGCCAGCCGGGAGTCAGACCTAGAGTCTTCTGATCCGTAGTCAGACGCGTTATCCATTGCGCCACTGGCCCACCGTCTGGGGGACCTCGTGCTTGCACCCGACTTGTTGGTTTTCGACGTGACAGAAGCCTGTATTGCTGTCTGCTTGTTCTCATGGTATTAGCAGGCCAGCATTTGATATGCTCTTCCCTGGTGGTCTAGTGGTTAGGATTCGGCGCTCTCACCGCCGCGGCCCGAGTTCGATTCCCGGTCAGAGAGTTCGCTTTTGCCCCCCTTCCCAACGGCAGACTTTGAAATCAAGCTCTGTTGGCCGCTTTCAGAAGGCCAAACCCCCCCAAAAAAGGTGGGCACGTGAAAAACGAACTCCTTCGAGCCGGAGTCGAACCAGCGACCTAAGGATTGCCGACGCTCCTCCTACAGTCCTCCGCTCTACCAGCTGAGCTATCGAAGGCACGGGTCGGTGGGGTCACAACCTCGGCCTTTTATGTTTCTGCAGCTCGACTGCTGGCCAAAAAATGGCTTTCGATGCAGAAAAACGTGCGGCCCGTTTTGAAGAGGCAAGCAAAGAGGAGCCCGCCTTCCAATACCGGGAGTCGAACCCGGGCCGCCTGGGTGAAATCCAGGAATCCTGACTGGTAGCAAAAAGGAGCTCGCCTTCCCTTACCGGGAGTCGAACCCGGGCCGCCTGGGTGAAATCCAGGAATCCTGACCGCTAGACCATAGGGGAACTGGTCAGTGGAAGCCTTGTCCGTGTAAAAAAAAAAGATTTTAAACTGCATTACGCAAAAATTTGGATTAGGCGGCGATCACACCGAACGCTTTTTTGCAGTTGGAGGCGCCTTTTTGAATGGTTTTCTGTTGGCAGTGAGCGTTCTGCGCGCTGTTTATGCGCCCCGGCGCCTCACGTTTGTGCAGGAGCGCTCTGAGCGCCTGAAGTTGAAAAAAAAAATCAACTCTGAGCGGAAAAATGCCCAACGTCATTCGCGTTCTTTTCCATTGTCCAATCGAATGAATGGAGGCGGGTCTTCTGTTGTGGTGACGAAAGTTTACCGTTGCTTAAAAAGTCCGGAGACTGCAAGAAATGGAGGAGAAACCTTTGGTGTCTATCGTGGGTAACCCGGAGCTGTATTATTTATGTTTCTGCTAATATGACAGTATACTTAACGGCAAAAACTAAGATTTTAGAGCACTCGGGTCGGTGGGGTCACAACCTCTGCCTATTATGTTTCTGCAGCTCGACTGCTGGCCAAAAAATGGCTTTCGACGCAAAAAGACGTGTGGCCCGTTTTGAAGAGGCAAGCAAAGAGGAGCCCGCCTTCCAAAACCGGGAGTCGAACCCGGGCCGCCTGGGTGAAAACCAGGAATCCTGACCGCTAGACCATATGGGAACTGGGCAGTGGAAGCCTTGTCCGGGTAAAATATTTTTTCCAAAAATACTCACGCCACGCATTAGAAAAAACAAGCGTGGTCTTGCATTGTAACCGTTATTTCAAGGAAAAACACCCTATTGCCGATCTGTCAAGGTTCAGAAAAGAAAAAAGCATGAGATTAACGATGAAACTGAGACACGCTTTTAACCGGGTAAATTGCTGATTATTGGCTAGTTCGGATTTCTTTTCGTGTCCAACTTTTCCTCAAAGCCCAGCTGGCACGTAGGAATAGGGCAACAATTCGGCAAGCCCGTGACATCAAAACCATACTGCATTACGCAAAAAGCAGAGAGCGAGCCAGCCAGGAGTCGGACCTAGAGTCTTCTGACCTCTAATCTGTTCCGTAGAAACACGGTGCAGCAACCCGTGGCAGGAGACTGTTTGTGCGGCAGTTTATAGCTTGCTACCACCTTGTCGGTTCACATCCACGTAGGTGCAGAAAAAGGTCACGACCGTCACCGGCATTCTTTCGCAGAGGCAATATTGTAGCCTATGAGGTTTGTCCGAGGCGCGATCATTGCTGGTTGAAAACTTTGTCCAATACCCCGCCAGGATGACTTGAAATACAGTTATCTTTGGCAATTTTTGCTTGTCTCTCTGGAGGCTTAGAGTTTTGTTGAGAAATATAGCCTTGTTTCGTTTAGGTTTTTTTTTTCCTCGCCAAAAAAACGGTCTGCTGATGATAGTGCGCCAGAGCCAGAAGGTTTTTTTGTTTTGTCAATATGTTCTCAAGACAAGTATCGTTAAACTGCAGCGCAATTGCAGCTCACCGTTACCCATCGTAAACATGTTGGGCCTGTCTGGTCCGGTGGCCTCTCAGTGGCGCTAAAGCTTCGAATGCATGTCGAGCACAATGTATTAGCCTACCACCGCCTTAACCACTGGACCACCTCGTCATCCGGCGGGGTTTCTTTATTTAACATTCCTGATTCATGTGCATGTGGATGCATTCTTCGTCTTTTGTTTCAGCCGTCGAGGGCCTGTTTTCCACTGAGGCCCTGCGCCAAACTCCCTATGAGACACAATCGAACGTTAGTAGTAACCTCCGATTACGGCCGAATGTGGATTCTGCTCGGACGACGGGGCACCGGTACATCCTTTGTAGCTTTAGCTTATTAGCCAAACGCTACACCAGTTTGCCATTTCCCATGAAATCATCCTTGATTTCCATAAGAAAGGTGCCCCAAATTGGTGGAAAATCACATCTCAACCATACGCTGTCCAAAGCATTAAACCGCCTTCACGCGGCAAAACAGAACATGTTGTTGGCCCGCACTGCTGGGTCAAACTGCGCTTCCCAAAAACAGATTGGGTCAAAACTGACAGAAGAAATCTCTAAGCCTGCTTTAAGCCCTACCCACGGGACGGGTTGACAGTCTCGCACAACGCGAGAGCCTCAGTTTCGCCTGTGTAATTTGGGGGCCAATGAAAACTGCATCCAACTAAAATTACAAACAAAATTTTAGGACTCTAATGATGTTTCAAATGTAACTTTTCTCATCTCTGTTGTTAGGTTGTAACCATCTCTGAGACTCAAAGTGTCAGAACTCGCCTAAGCTGGTTTTGCAAAATGGAGGTCAAGACTATACTTTCAGGGATCGTTTCTATAGTTTCTAACTAAGAAATGTGTTTCAAAAGTGTAGTGTCTCCCAAACTACGATGATGAGCTTTGATACTCTTTTCTGAGCGTGAATCGGGTGTGGAGTAATGGTTTATTTCATATGCTCCAAACCATTGATGAACGTTCTGTGTAGCATTTAAGCAACATAGAAGAAGAGAGTATGGTCAGAGTGGTCTCTGAAAAATGTAAATATCAGATTAAAAATCTTATGAATCGTTATGATTGAGATTTTTTTTTATTTTTTTTTTAACATTTTTGTTGGTGGGTGTCACCATCCTTGATATTCAGAATGTCAGGATAAGATGTCAGCTGGTTCTATCAACTTAAATTTGCCATAAAATGCATTGAGAGAATATTTTAATTTGTTCTTTGATATCTGCATAGAAGGTATATGGCATAGGAAAGGGCAAACAATCTCCAGAAACGGTTTTACAGGACCATTTACAACCCTAGGATTTGTCCCTAGAATGAAATGCTCTGTTATTGCCTTTTTTGGAAGCTTCATGAATATTAATGAGCTCTGCTCCGATTGGCTGTTTCACAGAGCTGCTCATCTCTATAGCTGGCACATTGATAAAAATATATATTTAATTAGGAGCTCTAGCGGCTTTTAATATGTGGTTTGTTGAATCTGCCGTTTTGTATCGCAGACATTTAAGTCTCATTACTGTGATCCATGTGCTCTGTGTAAAGTTATAATGCAGAGGGAGCGCTTCTTACCACACAAGTTCAGCTGCTTCTCGGTGATACTCTGGATCTGTAAATCATTCGCCAGCATCAGCGCAGTTATTTCTCCATCATTCACCATCATCAGCACAGTCATCTCTCTGTTTATGTGGTAAGTGATATCTTTTGGTTTTCGACGTGACAGAAGCCTGTATTGCTGTCTGTTTGTTCTCATGGTATTAGCAGGCCAGCGTTTGATAGTCTCTTCCCTGGTGGTCTAGTGGTTAGGATTCGGCGCTCTCACCGCCGCGGCCCGGGTTCGATTCCCGGTCAGGGAATGCGGTTTTGCCTCCCCCCCCAACGGCAGACTGTGAAATCAAGCTCTGTTGGCCGCTTTCAGAAGGCCAAACCCCCCCAAAAAAGGTGGGCACGTGAAAAACGAACTCCTTCGAGCCGGAGTCGAACCAGCGACCTAAGGATTGCCGACGCTCCTCCTACAGTCCTCCGCTCTACCAGCTGAGCTATCGAAGGCACGGGTCGGTGGGGTCACAACCTCGGCCTTTTATGTTTCTGCAGCTCGACTGCTGGCCAAAAAATGGCTTTCGATGCAGAAAAACGTGCGGCCCGTTTTGAAGAGGCAAGCAAAGAGGAGCCCGCCTTCCAATACCGGGAGTCGAACCCGGGCCGCCTGGGTGAAATCCAGGAATCCTGACTGGTAACAAAAAGGAGCTCGCCTTCCCTTACCGGGAGTCAAACCCGGGCCGCCTGGGTGAAATCCAGGAATCCTGACTGGTAGCAAAAAGGAGCTCGCCTTCCCTTACCGGGAGTCAAACCAAGGCCGCCTGAGTGAAAACCAGGAACCCTGACCGCTAGACCATAGGGGAATTGGTCAGTGGAAGCCTTGTCCGTGTAAAAAAAAAAGATTTTAAACTGCATTACGCAAAAATTTGGATTAGGCGGCGATCACACCGAACGCGTTTTTGCAGTTGGAGGCGCCTTTTTGAATGGTTTTCTGTTGGCAGTGAGCGTTCTGCGCGCTGTTTATGCGCCCCGGCGCCTCACGTTTGTGCAGGAGCGCTCTGAGCGCCTGAAGTTGAAAAAAAAAATCAACTCTGAGCGGAAAAATGCCCAACGTCATTCGCGTTCTTTTCCATTGTCCAATCGAATGAATGGAGAGGCGGGTCTTCTGTTGTGGTGACGAAAGTTTACCGTTGCTTAAAAAGTCCAGAGACTGCAAGAAATGGAGGAGAAATCTTTGGTGTCTATCGTGGGTAACCCGGAGCTGTATTATTTATGTTTCTGCTAATATGTCAGTATACTTAACGGCAAAAACTAAGATTTTAGAGCACTCGCGTTATAATCCTTTGATTTGACTGACAGGACAGCTGTTTTTGTCGTTGCTTAAAACTAAAATAGGCGTTTGGTGTTTTTATTTAAACCTAAATAAGTTCGTCTACCAGCTGAGCTATCGAAGGCACGGGTCTGTGGGGTCCCAACCTCGGCCTATTATGTTTCTGCAGCTCGACTGCTGGCCAAAAAATGGCTTTCGACACAGAAAGACGTGTGGCCCGTTTTGAAGAGACAAGCTAAGAGGAGCCCGCCTTCCAATACCGGGAGTCGAACCCTGGCCGCCTGGGTGAAAACCAGGAATCCTGACTGGTAGCAAAAAGGAGCCCGCCTTCCCATACCGGGAGTCGAACCCGGGAACCCAGGAACCCAGGAATCCTGACCGCTAGACCATATGGGAAATGGTCAGTGGAAGCCTTGTCCGGGTAAAAATTTTTTTCCAAAAATACTCACGCCACGCATTCGAAAAAACAAGCGTGGTCTTGCATTGTAACCGTTATCTCAAGGAAAAACACCCTATTGCCGATCTGTCAAGGTTCAGAATAGAAAAAAGCATGAGATTAACGATGAAACTGAGACACGCTTTTAACCGGGTAAATTGCTGATTATTGGCTAGTTCGGATTTCATTTCGTGTCCAACTTTTCCTCAAAGCCCGGGTGGCACGTAGGAATAGGGCAACAATTCGGCAAGCCCGTGACATCAAAACCATACTGCATTACGCAAAAAGCAGAGAGCGAGCCAGCCAGGAGTCAGACCTAGAGTCTTCTGATCCGTAGTCAGACGCGTTATCCATTGCGCCACTGGCCCACCGTCTGGGGGACCTCGTGCTTGCACCCGACTTGTTGGTTTTCGACGTGACAGAAGCCTGTATTGCTGTCTGCTTGTTCTCATGGTATTAGCAGGCCAGTGTTTGATTTGCTCTTCACCTGGTGGTCTAGTGGTTAGGATTTGGCGCTCTCACCGCCGCGGCCCGGGTTCGGTTCCCGGTCAGGGAATGCGCTTTTGCCTCCCCCCCCCCAACGGCAGACTGTGAAATCAAGCTCTGTTGGCCGCTTTCAGAAGGTCAAACCCCCCCAAAAAAGGTGGGCACGTGAAAAACGAACTCCTTCGAGCCAGAGTCGAACCAGCGACCTAAGGATTGCCGACGCTCCTCCTACAGTCCTCCGCTCTACCAGCTGAGATATCGAAGGCACGGGTCGGTGGGGTCACAACCTCGGCCTTTTATGTTTCTGCAGCTCGACTACTGGCCAAAAAATGGCTTTCGATGCAGGAAGACGTGCGGCCCGTTTTGAAGAGGCAAGCAAAGAGGTGCCCGCCTTCCAATACCGGGAGTCGAACCCGGGCCGCCTGGTTGAAATACAGGAATCCTGACTGGTAGCAAAAAGGAGCTCGCCTTCCCTTACCGGGAGTCGAACCCGGGCCGCCTGGGTGAAATCCAGGAATCCTGACTGGTAGCAAAAAGGAGCTCGCCTTCCCTTACCGGGAGTCGAACCCGGGCCGCCTGGGTGAAATCCAGGAATCCTGACCGCTAGACCATAGGGGAACTGGTCAGTGGAAGCCTTGTCCGTGTAAAAAAAAAAGATTTTAAACTGCATTACGCAAAAATTTGGATTAGGCGGCGATCACACCGAACGCTTTTTTGCAGTTGGAGGCGCCTTTTTGAATGGTTTTCTGTTGGCAGTGAGCGTTCTGCGCGCTGTTTATGCGCCCCGGCGCCTCACGTTTGTGCAGGAGCGCTCTGAGCGCCTGAAGTTGAAAAAAAAAATCAACTCTGAGCGGAAAAATGCCCAACGTCATTCGCGTTCTTTTCCATTGTCCAATCGAATGAATGGAGGCGGGTCTTCTGTTGTGGTGACGAAAGTTTACCGTTGCTTAAAAAGTCCGGAGACTGCAAGAAATGGAGGAGAAACCTTTGGTGTCTATCGTGGGTAACCCGGAGCTGTATTATTTATGTTTCTGCTAATATGACAGTATACTTAACGGCAAAAACTAAGATTTTAGAGCACTCGGGTCGGTGGGGTCACAACCTCTGCCTATTATGTTTCTGCAGCTCGACTGCTGGCCAAAAAATGGCTTTCGACGCAAAAAGACGTGTGGCCCGTTTTGAAGAGGCAAGCAAAGAGGAGCCCGCCTTCCAAAACCGGGAGTCGAACCCGGGCCGCCTGGGTGAAAACCAGGAATCCTGACCGCTAGACCATATGGGAACTGGGCAGTGGAAGCCTTGTCCGGGTAAAATATTTTTTCCAAAAATACTCACGCCACGCATTAGAAAAAACAAGCGTGGTCTTGCATTGTAACCGTTATTTCAAGGAAAAACACCCTATTGCCGATCTGTCAAGGTTCAGAAAAGAAAAAAGCATGAGATTAACGATGAAACTGAGACACGCTTTTAACCGGGTAAATTGCTGATTATTGGCTAGTTCGGATTTCTTTTCGTGTCCAACTTTTCCTCAAAGCCCAGCTGGCACGTAGGAATAGGGCAACAATTCGGCAAGCCCGTGACATCAAAACCATACTGCATTACGCAAAAAGCAGAGAGCGAGCCAGCCAGGAGTCGGACCTAGAGTCTTCTGACCTCTAATCTGTTCCGTAGAAACACGGTGCAGCAACCCGTGGCAGGAGACTGTTTGTGCGGCAGTTTATAGCTTGCTACCACCTTGTCGGTTCACATCCACGTAGGTGCAGAAAAAGGTCACGACCGTCACCGGCATTCTTTCGCAGAGGCAATATTGTAGCCTATGAGGTTTGTCCGAGGCGCGATCATTGCTGGTTGAAAACTTTGTCCAATACCCCGCCAGGATGACTTGAAATACAGTTATCTTTGGCAATTTTTGCTTGTCTCTCTGGAGGCTTAGAGTTTTGTTGAGAAATATAGCCTTGTTTCGTTTAGGTTTTTTTTTTCCTCGCCAAAAAAACGGTCTGCTGATGATAGTGCGCCAGAGCCAGAAGGTTTTTTTGTTTTGTCAATATGTTCTCAAGACAAGTATCGTTAAACTGCAGCGCAATTGCAGCTCACCGTTACCCATCGTAAACATGTTGGGCCTGTCTGGTCCGGTGGCCTCTCAGTGGCGCTAAAGCTTCGAATGCATGTCGAGCACAATGTATTAGCCTACCACCGCCTTAACCACTGGACCACCTCGTCATCCGGCGGGGTTTCTTTATTTAACATTCCTGATTCATGTGCATGTGGATGCATTCTTCGTCTTTTGTTTCAGCCGTCGAGGGCCTGTTTTCCACTGAGGCCCTGCGCCAAACTCCCTATGAGACACAATCGAACGTTAGTAGTAACCTCCGATTACGGCCGAATGTGGATTCTGCTCGGACGACGGGGCACCGGTACATCCTTTGTAGCTTTAGCTTATTAGCCAAACGCTACACCAGTTTGCCATTTCCCATGAAATCATCCTTGATTTCCATAAGAAAGGTGCCCCAAATTGGTGGAAAATCACATCTCAACCATACGCTGTCCAAAGCATTAAACCGCCTTCACGCGGCAAAACAGAACATGTTGTTGGCCCGCACTGCTGGGTCAAACTGCGCTTCCCAAAAACAGATTGGGTCAAAACTGACAGAAGAAATCTCTAAGCCTGCTTTAAGCCCTACCCACGGGACGGGTTGACAGTCTCGCACAACGCGAGAGCCTCAGTTTCGCCTGTGTAATTTGGGGGCCAATGAAAACTGCATCCAACTAAAATTACAAACAAAATTTTAGGACTCTAATGATGTTTCAAATGTAACTTTTCTCATCTCTGTTGTTAGGTTGTAACCATCTCTGAGACTCAAAGTGTCAGAACTCGCCTAAGCTGGTTTTGCAAAATGGAGGTCAAGACTATACTTTCAGGGATCGTTTCTATAGTTTCTAACTAAGAAATGTGTTTCAAAAGTGTAGTGTCTCCCAAACTACGATGATGAGCTTTGATACTCTTTTCTGAGCGTGAATCGGGTGTGGAGTAATGGTTTATTTCATATGCTCCAAACCATTGATGAACGTTCTGTGTAGCATTTAAGCAACATAGAAGAAGAGAGTATGGTCAGAGTGGTCTCTGAAAAATGTAAATATCAGATTAAAAATCTTATGAATCGTTATGATTGAGATTTTTTTTTATTTTTTTTTTAACATTTTTGTTGGTGGGTGTCACCATCCTTGATATTCAGAATGTCAGGATAAGATGTCAGCTGGTTCTATCAACTTAAATTTGCCATAAAATGCATTGAGAGAATATTTTAATTTGTTCTTTGATATCTGCATAGAAGGTATATGGCATAGGAAAGGGCAAACAATCTCCAGAAACGGTTTTACAGGACCATTTACAACCCTAGGATTTGTCCCTAGAATGAAATGCTCTGTTATTGCCTTTTTTGGAAGCTTCATGAATATTAATGAGCTCTGCTCCGATTGGCTGTTTCACAGAGCTGCTCATCTCTATAGCTGGCACATTGATAAAAATATATATTTAATTAGGAGCTCTAGCGGCTTTTAATATGTGGTTTGTTGAATCTGCCGTTTTGTATCGCAGACATTTAAGTCTCATTACTGTGATCCATGTGCTCTGTGTAAAGTTATAATGCAGAGGGAGCGCTTCTTACCACACAAGTTCAGCTGCTTCTCGGTGATACTCTGGATCTGTAAATCATTCGCCAGCATCAGCGCAGTTATTTCTCCATCATTCACCATCATCAGCACAGTCATCTCTCTGTTTATGTGGTAAGTGATATCTTTTGGTTTTCGACGTGACAGAAGCCTGTATTGCTGTCTGTTTGTTCTCATGGTATTAGCAGGCCAGCGTTTGATAGTCTCTTCCCTGGTGGTCTAGTGGTTAGGATTCGGCGCTCTCACCGCCGCGGCCCGGGTTCGATTCCCGGTCAGGGAATGCGCTTTTGCCTCCCCCCCCAACGGCAGACTGTGAAATCAAGCTCTGTTGGCCGCTTTCAGAAGGCCAAACCCCCCCAAAAAAGGTGGGCACGTGAAAAACGAACTCCTTCGAGCCGGAGTCGAACCAGCGACCTAAGGATTGCCGACGCTCCTCCTACAGTCCTCCGCTCTACCAGCTGAGCTATCGAAGGCACGGGTCGGTGGGGTCACAACCTCGGCCTTTTATGTTTCTGCAGCTCGACTGCTGGCCAAAAAATGGCTTTCGATGCAGAAAAACGTGCGGCCCGTTTTGAAGAGGCAAGCAAAGAGGAGCCCGCCTTCCAATACCGGGAGTCGAACCCGGGCCGCCTGGGTGAAATCCAGGAATCCTGACTGGTAACAAAAAGGAGCTCGCCTTCCCTTACCGGGAGTCAAACCCGGGCCGCCTGGGTGAAATCCAGGAATCCTGACTGGTAGCAAAAAGGAGCTCGCCTTCCCTTACCGGGAGTCAAACCAAGGCCGCCTGAGTGAAAACCAGGAACCCTGACCGCTAGACCATAGGGGAATTGGTCAGTGGAAGCCTTGTCCGTGTAAAAAAAAAAGATTTTAAACTGCATTACGCAAAAATTTGGATTAGGCGGCGATCACACCGAACGCGTTTTTGCAGTTGGAGGCGCCTTTTTGAATGGTTTTCTGTTGGCAGTGAGCGTTCTGCGCGCTGTTTATGCGCCCCGGCGCCTCACGTTTGTGCAGGAGCGCTCTGAGCGCCTGAAGTTGAAAAAAAAAATCAACTCTGAGCGGAAAAATGCCCAACGTCATTCGCGTTCTTTTCCATTGTCCAATCGAATGAATGGAGAGGCGGGTCTTCTGTTGTGGTGACGAAAGTTTACCGTTGCTTAAAAAGTCCAGAGACTGCAAGAAATGGAGGAGAAATCTTTGGTGTCTATCGTGGGTAACCCGGAGCTGTATTATTTATGTTTCTGCTAATATGTCAGTATACTTAACGGCAAAAACTAAGATTTTAGAGCACTCGCGTTATAATCCTTTGATTTGACTGACAGGACAGCTGTTTTTGTCGTTGCTTAAAACTAAAATAGGCGTTTGGTGTTTTTATTTAAACCTAAATAAGTTCGTCTACCAGCTGAGCTATCGAAGGCACGGGTCTGTGGGGTCCCAACCTCGGCCTATTATGTTTCTGCAGCTCGACTGCTGGCCAAAAAATGGCTTTCGACACAGAAAGACGTGTGGCCCGTTTTGAAGAGACAAGCTAAGAGGAGCCCGCCTTCCAATACCGGGAGTCGAACCCTGGCCGCCTGGGTGAAAACCAGGAATCCTGACTGGTAGCAAAAAGGAGCCCGCCTTCCCATACCGGGAGTCGAACCCGGGAACCCAGGAACCCAGGAATCCTGACCGCTAGACCATATGGGAAATGGTCAGTGGAAGCCTTGTCCGGGTAAAAATTTTTTTCCAAAAATACTCACGCCACGCATTCGAAAAAACAAGCGTGGTCTTGCATTGTAACCGTTATCTCAAGGAAAAACACCCTATTGCCGATCTGTCAAGGTTCAGAATAGAAAAAAGCATGAGATTAACGATGAAACTGAGACACGCTTTTAACCGGGTAAATTGCTGATTATTGGCTAGTTCGGATTTCATTTCGTGTCCAACTTTTCCTCAAAGCCCGGGTGGCACGTAGGAATAGGGCAACAATTCGGCAAGCCCGTGACATCAAAACCATACTGCATTACGCAAAAAGCAGAGAGCGAGCCAGCCAGGAGTCAGACCTAGAGTCTTCTGATCCGTAGTCAGACGCGTTATCCATTGCGCCACTGGCCCACCGTCTGGGGGACCTCGTGCTTGCACCCGACTTGTTGGTTTTCGACGTGACAGAAGCCTGTATTGCTGTCTGCTTGTTCTCATGGTATTAGCAGGCCAGTGTTTGATTTGCTCTTCACCTGGTGGTCTAGTGGTTAGGATTTGGCGCTCTCACCGCCGCGGCCCGGGTTCGGTTCCCGGTCAGGGAATGCGCTTTTGCCTCCCCCCCCCCAACGGCAGACTGTGAAATCAAGCTCTGTTGGCCGCTTTCAGAAGGTCAAACCCCCCCAAAAAAGGTGGGCACGTGAAAAACGAACTCCTTCGAGCCAGAGTCGAACCAGCGACCTAAGGATTGCCGACGCTCCTCCTACAGTCCTCCGCTCTACCAGCTGAGATATCGAAGGCACGGGTCGGTGGGGTCACAACCTCGGCCTTTTATGTTTCTGCAGCTCGACTACTGGCCAAAAAATGGCTTTCGATGCAGGAAGACGTGCGGCCCGTTTTGAAGAGGCAAGCAAAGAGGTGCCCGCCTTCCAATACCGGGAGTCGAACCCGGGCCGCCTGGTTGAAATACAGGAATCCTGACTGGTAGCAAAAAGGAGCTCGCCTTCCCTTACCGGGAGTCGAACCCGGGCCGCCTGGGTGAAATCCAGGAATCCTGACTGGTAGCAAAAAGGAGCTCGCCTTCCCTTACCGGGAGTCAAACCAAGGCCGCCTGGGTGAAAACCAGGAACCCTGACCGCTAGACCATAGGGGAATTGGTCAGTGGAAGCCTTGTCCGTGTAAAAAAAAAAGATTTTAAACTGCATAACGCAAAAATTTGGATTAGGCGGCGATCACACCGAACGTGTTTTTGCAGTTGGAGGCGCCTTTTTGAATGGTTTTCTGTTGGCAGTGAGCGTTCTGCGCGCTGTTTATGCGCCCCGGCGCCTCACGTTTGTGCAGGAGCGCTCTGAGCGCCTGAAGTTGAAAAAAAAATAAACTCTGAGCGGAAAAATGCCCAACGTCATTCGCGTTCTTTTCCATTGTCCAATCGAATGAATGGAGAGGCGGGTCTTCTGTTGTGGTGACGAAAGTTTACCGTTGCTTAAAAAGTCCGGAGACTGCAAGAAATGGAGGAGAAACCTTTGGTGTCTATCGTGGGTAACCCGGAGCTGTATTATTTATGTTTCTGCTAATATGACAGTATACTTAACGGCAAAAACTAAGATTTTAGAGCACTCGCGTTATAATCCTTTGATTTGACTGACAGGACAGCTGTTTTTGTCGTTGCTTAAAACTAAAATAGGCGTTTGGTGTTTTTATTTAAACCTAAATAAGTTCGTCTACCAGCTGAGCTATCGAAGGCACGGGTCTGTGGGGTCCCAACCTCGGCCTATTATGTTTCTGCAGCTCGACTGCTGGCCAAAAAATGGCTTTCGACACAGAAAGACATGTGGCCCGTTTTGAAGAGACAAGCAAAGAGGAGCCCGCCTTCCAATACCGGGAGTCGAACCCGGGCCGCCTGGGTGAAAACCAAGAATGCTGACCGCTAGACCATATGCGAACTGGTCAGTGGAAGCCTTGTCCGGGTGGAAAAAAATATTCCAAAAATACTTACGCCACGCATTCGAAAAAACAAGCGTGGTCTTGCATTGTAACCGTTATCTCAAGGAAAAACACCCTATTGCCGATCTGTCAAGGTTCAGAATAGAAAAAAGCATGAGATTAACGATGAAACTGAGACACGCTTTTAACCGGGTAAATTGCTGATTATTGGCTAGTTCGGATTTCATTTCGTGTCCAACTTTTCCTCAAAGCCCGGGTGGCACGTAGGAATAGGGCAACAATTCGGCAAGCCCGTGACATCAAAACCATACTGCATTACGCAAAAAGCAGAGAGCGAGCCAGCCGGGAGTCAGACCTAGAGTCTTCTGATCCGTAGTCAGACGCGTTATCCATTGCGCCACTGGCCCACCGTCTGGGGGACCTCGTGCTTGCACCCGACTTGTTGGTTTTCGACGTGACAGAAGCCTGTATTGCTGTCTGCTTGTTCTCATGGTATTAGCAGGCCAGCATTTGATATGCTCTTCCCTGGTGGTCTAGTGGTTAGGATTCGGCGCTCTCACCGCCGCGGCCCGAGTTCGATTCCCGGTCAGAGAGTTCGCTTTTGCCCCCCTTCCCAACGGCAGACTTTGAAATCAAGCTCTGTTGGCCGCTTTCAGAAGGCCAAACCCCCCCAAAAAAGGTGGGCACGTGAAAAACGAACTCCTTCGAGCCGGAGTCGAACCAGCGACCTAAGGATTGCCGACGCTCCTCCTACAGTCCTCCGCTCTACCAGCTGAGCTATCGAAGGCACGGGTCGGTGGGGTCACAACCTCGGCCTTTTATGTTTCTGCAGCTCGACTGCTGGCCAAAAAATGGCTTTCGATGCAGAAAAACGTGCGGCCCGTTTTGAAGAGGCAAGCAAAGAGGAGCCCGCCTTCCAATACCGGGAGTCGAACCCGGGCCGCCTGGGTGAAATCCAGGAATCCTGACTGGTAGCAAAAAGGAGCTCGCCTTCCCTTACCGGGAGTCGAACCCGGGCCGCCTGGGTGAAATCCAGGAATCCTGACCGCTAGACCATAGGGGAACTGGTCAGTGGAAGCCTTGTCCGTGTAAAAAAAAAAGATTTTAAACTGCATTACGCAAAAATTTGGATTAGGCGGCGATCACACCGAACGCGTTTTTGCAGTTGGAGGCGCCTTTTTGAATGGTTTTCTGTTGGCAGTGAGCGTTCTGCGCGCTGTTTATGCGCCCCGGCGCCTCACGTTTGTGCAGGAGCGCTCTGAGCGCCTGAAGTTGAAAAAAAAAATCAACTCTGAGCGGAAAAATGCCCAACGTCATTCGCGTTCTTTTCCATTGTCCAATCGAATGAATGGAGGCGGGTCTTCTGTTGTGGTGACGAAAGTTTACCGTTGCTTAAAAAGTCCGGAGACTGCAAGAAATGGAGGAGAAACCTTTGGTGTCTATCGTGGGTAACCCGGAGCTGTATTATTTATGTTTCTGCTAATATGACAGTATACTTAACGGCAAAAACTAAGATTTTAGAGCACTCGGGTCGGTGGGGTCACAACCTCTGCCTATTATGTTTCTGCAGCTCGACTGCTGGCCAAAAAATGGCTTTCGACGCAAAAAGACGTGTGGCCCGTTTTGAAGAGGCAAGCAAAGAGGAGCCCGCCTTCCAAAACCGGGAGTCGAACCCGGGCCGCCTGGGTGAAAACCAGGAATCCTGACCGCTAGACCATATGGGAACTGGGCAGTGGAAGCCTTGTCCGGGTAAAATATTTTTTCCAAAAATACTCACGCCACGCATTAGAAAAAACAAGCGTGGTCTTGCATTGTAACCGTTATTTCAAGGAAAAACACCCTATTGCCGATCTGTCAAGGTTCAGAAAAGAAAAAAGCATGAGATTAACGATGAAACTGAGACACGCTTTTAACCGGGTAAATTGCTGATTATTGGCTAGTTCGGATTTCTTTTCGTGTCCAACTTTTCCTCAAAGCCCAGCTGGCACGTAGGAATAGGGCAACAATTCGGCAAGCCCGTGACATCAAAACCATACTGCATTACGCAAAAAGCAGAGAGCGAGCCAGCCAGGAGTCGGACCTAGAGTCTTCTGACCTCTAATCTGTTCCGTAGAAACACGGTGCAGCAACCCGTGGCAGGAGACTGTTTGTGCGGCAGTTTATAGCTTGCTACCACCTTGTCGGTTCACATCCACGTAGGTGCAGAAAAAGGTCACGACCGTCACCGGCATTCTTTCGCAGAGGCAATATTGTAGCCTATGAGGTTTGTCCGAGGCGCGATCATTGCTGGTTGAAAACTTTGTCCAATACCCCGCCAGGATGACTTGAAATACAGTTATCTTTGGCAATTTTTGCTTGTCTCTCTGGAGGCTTAGAGTTTTGTTGAGAAATATAGCCTTGTTTCGTTTAGGTTTTTTTTTTCCTCGCCAAAAAAACGGTCTGCTGATGATAGTGCGCCAGAGCCAGAAGGTTTTTTTGTTTTGTCAATATGTTCTCAAGACAAGTATCGTTAAACTGCAGCGCAATTGCAGCTCACCGTTACCCATCGTAAACATGTTGGGCCTGTCTGGTCCGGTGGCCTCTCAGTGGCGCTAAAGCTTCGAATGCATGTCGAGCACAATGTATTAGCCTACCACCGCCTTAACCACTGGACCACCTCGTCATCCGGCGGGGTTTCTTTATTTAACATTCCTGATTCATGTGCATGTGGATGCATTCTTCGTCTTTTGTTTCAGCCGTCGAGGGCCTGTTTTCCACTGAGGCCCTGCGCCAAACTCCCTATGAGACACAATCGAACGTTAGTAGTAACCTCCGATTACGGCCGAATGTGGATTCTGCTCGGACGACGGGGCACCGGTACATCCTTTGTAGCTTTAGCTTATTAGCCAAACGCTACACCAGTTTGCCATTTCCCATGAAATCATCCTTGATTTCCATAAGAAAGGTGCCCCAAATTGGTGGAAAATCACATCTCAACCATACGCTGTCCAAAGCATTAAACCGCCTTCACGCGGCAAAACAGAACATGTTGTTGGCCCGCACTGCTGGGTCAAACTGCGCTTCCCAAAAACAGATTGGGTCAAAACTGACAGAAGAAATCTCTAAGCCTGCTTTAAGCCCTACCCACGGGACGGGTTGACAGTCTCGCACAACGCGAGAGCCTCAGTTTCGCCTGTGTAATTTGGGGGCCAATGAAAACTGCATCCAACTAAAATTACAAACAAAATTTTAGGACTCTAATGATGTTTCAAATGTAACTTTTCTCATCTCTGTTGTTAGGTTGTAACCATCTCTGAGACTCAAAGTGTCAGAACTCGCCTAAGCTGGTTTTGCAAAATGGAGGTCAAGACTATACTTTCAGGGATCGTTTCTATAGTTTCTAACTAAGAAATGTGTTTCAAAAGTGTAGTGTCTCCCAAACTACGATGATGAGCTTTGATACTCTTTTCTGAGCGTGAATCGGGTGTGGAGTAATGGTTTATTTCATATGCTCCAAACCATTGATGAACGTTCTGTGTAGCATTTAAGCAACATAGAAGAAGAGAGTATGGTCAGAGTGGTCTCTGAAAAATGTAAATATCAGATTAAAAATCTTATGAATCGTTATGATTGAGATTTTTTTTTTTTTTTTTTTAACATTTTTGTTGGTGGGTGTCACCATCCTTGATATTCAGAATGTCAGGATAAGATGTCAGCTGGTTCTATCAACTTAAATTTGCCATAAAATGCATTGAGAGAATATTTTAATTTGTTCTTTGATATCTGCATAGAAGGTATATGGCATAGGAAAGGGCAAACAATCTCCAGAAACGGTTTTACAGGACCATTTACAACCCTAGGATTTGTCCCTAGAATGAAATGCTCTGTTATTGCCTTTTTTGGAAGCTTCATGAATATTAATGAGCTCTGCTCCGATTGGCTGTTTCACAGAGCTGCTCATCTCTATAGCTGGCACATTGATAAAAATATATATTTAATTAGGAGCTCTAGCGGCTTTTAATATGTGGTTTGTTGAATCTGCCGTTTTGTATCGCAGACATTTAAGTCTCATTACTGTGATCCATGTGCTCTGTGTAAAGTTATAATGCAGAGGGAGCGCTTCTTACCACACAAGTTCAGCTGCTTCTCGGTGATACTCTGGATCTGTAAATCATTCGCCAGCATCAGCGCAGTTATTTCTCCATCATTCACCATCATCAGCACAGTCATCTCTCTGTTTATGTGGTAAGTGATATCTTTTGGTTTTCGACGTGACAGAAGCCTGTATTGCTGTCTGTTTGTTCTCATGGTATTAGCAGGCCAGCGTTTGATAGTCTCTTCCCTGGTGGTCTAGTGGTTAGGATTCGGCGCTCTCACCGCCGTGGCCCGGGTTCGATTCCCGGTCAGGGAATGCGCTTTTGCCTCCCCCCCCAACGGCAGACTGTGAAATCAAGCTCTGTTGGCCGCTTTCAGAAGGCCAAACCCCCCCAAAAAAGGTGGGCACGTGAAAAACGAACTCCTTCGAGCCGGAGTCGAACCAGCGACCTAAGGATTGCCGACGCTCCTCCTACAGTCCTCCGCTCTACCAGCTGAGCTATCGAAGGCACGGGTCGGTGGGGTCACAACCTCGGCCTTTTATGTTTCTGCAGCTCGACTGCTGGCCAAAAAATGGCTTTCGATGCAGAAAAACGTGCGGCCCGTTTTGAAGAGGCAAGCAAAGAGGAGCCCGCCTTCCAATACCGGGAGTCGAACCCGGGCCGCCTGGGTGAAATCCAGGAATCCTGACTGGTAACAAAAAGGAGCTCGCCTTCCCTTACCGGGAGTCAAACCCGGGCCGCCTGGGTGAAATCCAGGAATCCTGACTGGTAGCAAAAAGGAGCTCGCCTTCCCTTACCGGGAGTCAAACCAAGGCCGCCTGAGTGAAAACCAGGAACCCTGACCGCTAGACCATAGGGGAATTGGTCAGTGGAAGCCTTGTCCGTGTAAAAAAAAAAGATTTTAAACTGCATTACGCAAAAATTTGGATTAGGCGGCGATCACACCGAACGCGTTTTTGCAGTTGGAGGCGCCTTTTTGAATGGTTTTCTGTTGGCAGTGAGCGTTCTGCGCGCTGTTTATGCGCCCCGGCGCCTCACGTTTGTGCAGGAGCGCTCTGAGCGCCTGAAGTTGAAAAAAAAAATCAACTCTGAGCGGAAAAATGCCCAACGTCATTCGCGTTCTTTTCCATTGTCCAATCGAATGAATGGAGAGGCGGGTCTTCTGTTGTGGTGACGAAAGTTTACCGTTGCTTAAAAAGTCCAGAGACTGCAAGAAATGGAGGAGAAATCTTTGGTGTCTATCGTGGGTAACCCGGAGCTGTATTATTTATGTTTCTGCTAATATGTCAGTATACTTAACGGCAAAAACTAAGATTTTAGAGCACTCGCGTTATAATCCTTTGATTTGACTGACAGGACAGCTGTTTTTGTCGTTGCTTAAAACTAAAATAGGCGTTTGGTGTTTTTATTTAAACCTAAATAAGTTCGTCTACCAGCTGAGCTATCGAAGGCACGGGTCTGTGGGGTCCCAACCTCGGCCTATTATGTTTCTGCAGCTCGACTGCTGGCCAAAAAATGGCTTTCGACACAGAAAGACGTGTGGCCCGTTTTGAAGAGACAAGCTAAGAGGAGCCCGCCTTCCAATACCGGGAGTCGAACCCTGGCCGCCTGGGTGAAAACCAGGAATCCTGACTGGTAGCAAAAAGGAGCCCGCCTTCCCATACCGGGAGTCGAACCCGGGAACCCAGGAACCCAGGAATCCTGACCGCTAGACCATATGGGAAATGGTCAGTGGAAGCCTTGTCCGGGTAAAAAATTTTTTCCAAAAATACTCACGCCACGCATTCGAAAAAACAAGCGTGGTCTTGCATTGTAACCGTTATCTCAAGGAAAAACACCCTATTGCCGATCTGTCAAGGTTCAGAATAGAAAAAAGCATGAGATTAACGATGAAACTGAGACACGCTTTTAACCGGGTAAATTGCTGATTATTGGCTAGTTCGGATTTCATTTCGTGTCCAACTTTTCCTCAAAGCCCGGGTGGCACGTAGGAATAGGGCAACAATTCGGCAAGCCCGTGACATCAAAACCATACTGCATTACGCAAAAAGCAGAGAGCGAGCCAGCCAGGAGTCAGACCTAGAGTCTTCTGATCCGTAGTCAGACGCGTTATCCATTGCGCCACTGGCCCACCGTCTGGGGGACCTCGTGCTTGCACCCGACTTGTTGGTTTTCGACGTGACAGAAGCCTGTATTGCTGTCTGCTTGTTCTCATGGTATTAGCAGGCCAGTGTTTGATTTGCTCTTCACCTGGTGGTCTAGTGGTTAGGATTTGGCGCTCTCACCGCCGCGGCCCGGGTTCGGTTCCCGGTCAGGGAATGCGCTTTTGCCTCCCCCCCCCCAACGGCAGACTGTGAAATCAAGCTCTGTTGGCCGCTTTCAGAAGGCCAAACCCCCCCAAAAAAGGTGGGCACGTGAAAAACGAACTCCTTCGAGCCAGAGTCGAACCAGCGACCTAAGGATTGCCGACGCTCCTCCTACAGTCCTCCGCTCTACCAGCTGAGATATCGAAGGCACGGGTCGGTGGGGTCACAACCTCGGCCTTTTATGTTTCTGCAGCTCGACTACTGGCCAAAAAATGGCTTTCGATGCAGGAAGACGTGCGGCCCGTTTTGAAGAGGCAAGCAAAGAGGTGCCCGCCTTCCAATACCGGGAGTCGAACCCGGGCCGCCTGGTTGAAATACAGGAATCCTGACTGGTAGCAAAAAGGAGCTCGCCTTCCCTTACCGGGAGTCGAACCCGGGCCGCCTGGGTGAAATCCAGGAATCCTGACTGGTAGCAAAAAGGAGCTCGCCTTCCCTTACCGGGAGTCAAAACAAGGCCGCCTGGGTGAAAACCAGGAACCCTGACCGCTAGACCATAGGGGAATTGGTCAGTGGAAGCCTTGTCCGTGTAAAAAAAAAAGATTTTAAACTGCATAACGCAAAAATTTGGATTAGGCGGCGATCACACCGAACGCGTTTTTGCAGTTGGAGGCGCCTTTTTGAATGGTTTTCTGTTGGCAGTGAGCGTTCTGCGCGCTGTTTATGCGCCCCGGCGCCTCACGTTTGTGCAGGAGCGCTCTGAGCGCCTGAAGTTGAAAAAAAAATCAACTCTGAGCGGAAAAATGCCCAACGTCATTCGCGTTCTTTTCCATTGTCCAATCGAATGAATGGAGAGGCGGGTCTTCTGTTGTGGTGACGAAAGTTTACCGTTGCTTAAAAAGTCCGGAGACTGCAAGAAATGGAGGAGAAACCTTTGGTGTCTATCGTGGGTAACCCGGAGCTGTATTATTTATGTTTCTGCTAATATGACAGTATACTTAACGGCAAAAACTAAGATTTTAGAGCACTCGCGTTATAATCCTTTGATTTGACTGACAGGACAGCTGTTTTTGTCGTTGCTTAAAACTAAAATAGGCGTTTGGTGTTTTTATTTAAACCTAAATAAGTTCGTCTACCAGCTGAGCTATCGAAGGCACGGGTCTGTGGGGTCCCAACCTCGGCCTATTATGTTTCTGCAGCTCGACTGCTGGCCAAAAAATGGCTTTCGACACAGAAAGACATGTGGCCCGTTTTGAAGAGACAAGCAAAGAGGAGCCCGCCTTCCAATACCGGGAGTCGAACCCGGGCCGCCTGGGTGAAAACCAAGAATGCTGACCGCTAGACCATATGCGAACTGGTCAGTGGAAGCCTTGTCCGGGTGGAAAAAAATATTCCAAAAATACTTACGCCACGCATTCGAAAAAACAAGCGTGGTCTTGCATTGTAACCGTTATCTCAAGGAAAAACACCCTATTGCCGATCTGTCAAGGTTCAGAATAGAAAAAAGCATGAGATTAACGATGAAACTGAGACACGCTTTTAACCGGGTAAATTGCTGATTATTGGCTAGTTCGGATTTCATTTCGTGTCCAACTTTTCCTCAAAGCCCGGGTGGCACGTAGGAATAGGGCAACAATTCGGCAAGCCCGTGACATCAAAACCATACTGCATTACGCAAAAAGCAGAGAGCGAGCCAGCCGGGAGTCAGACCTAGAGTCTTCTGATCCGTAGTCAGACGCGTTATCCATTGCGCCACTGGCCCACCGTCTGGGGGACCTCGTGCTTGCACCCGACTTGTTGGTTTTCGACGTGACAGAAGCCTGTATTGCTGTCTGCTTGTTCTCATGGTATTAGCAGGCCAGCATTTGATATGCTCTTCCCTGGTGGTCTAGTGGTTAGGATTCGGCGCTCTCACCGCCGCGGCCCGAGTTCGATTCCCGGTCAGAGAGTTCGCTTTTGCCCCCCTTCCCAACGGCAGACTTTGAAATCAAGCTCTGTTGGCCGCTTTCAGAAGGCCAAACCCCCCCAAAAAAGGTGGGCACGTGAAAAACGAACTCCTTCGAGCCGGAGTCGAACCAGCGACCTAAGGATTGCCGACGCTCCTCCTACAGTCCTCCGCTCTACCAGCTGAGCTATCGAAGGCACGGGTCGGTGGGGTCACAACCTCGGCCTTTTATGTTTCTGCAGCTCGACTGCTGGCCAAAAAATGGCTTTCGATGCAGAAAAACGTGCGGCCCGTTTTGAAGAGGCAAGCAAAGAGGAGCCCGCCTTCCAATACCGGGAGTCGAACCCGGGCCGCCTGGGTGAAATCCAGGAATCCTGACTGGTAGCAAAAAGGAGCTCGCCTTCCCTTACCGGGAGTCGAACCCGGGCCGCCTGGGTGAAATCCAGGAATCCTGACCGCTAGACCATAGGGGAACTGGTCAGTGGAAGCCTTGTCCGTGTAAAAAAAAAAGATTTTAAACTGCATTACGCAAAAATTTGGATTAGGCGGCGATCACACCGAACGCTTTTTTGCAGTTGGAGGCGCCTTTTTGAATGGTTTTCTGTTGGCAGTGAGCGTTCTGCGCGCTGTTTATGCGCCCCGGCGCCTCACGTTTGTGCAGGAGCGCTCTGAGCGCCTGAAGTTGAAAAAAAAAATCAACTCTGAGCGGAAAAATGCCCAACGTCATTCGCGTTCTTTTCCATTGTCCAATCGAATGAATGGAGGCGGGTCTTCTGTTGTGGTGACGAAAGTTTACCGTTGCTTAAAAAGTCCGGAGACTGCAAGAAATGGAGGAGAAACCTTTGGTGTCTATCGTGGGTAACCCGGAGCTGTATTATTTATGTTTCTGCTAATATGACAGTATACTTAACGGCAAAAACTAAGATTTTAGAGCACTCGGGTCGGTGGGGTCACAACCTCTGCCTATTATGTTTCTGCAGCTCGACTGCTGGCCAAAAAATGGCTTTCGACGCAAAAAGACGTGTGGCCCGTTTTGAAGAGGCAAGCAAAGAGGAGCCCGCCTTCCAAAACCGGGAGTCGAACCCGGGCCGCCTGGGTGAAAACCAGGAATCCTGACCGCTAGACCATATGGGAACTGGGCAGTGGAAGCCTTGTCCGGGTAAAATATTTTTTCCAAAAATACTCACGCCACGCATTAGAAAAAACAAGCGTGGTCTTGCATTGTAACCGTTATTTCAAGGAAAAACACCCTATTGCCGATCTGTCAAGGTTCAGAAAAGAAAAAAGCATGAGATTAACGATGAAACTGAGACACGCTTTTAACCGGGTAAATTGCTGATTATTGGCTAGTTCGGATTTCTTTTCGTGTCCAACTTTTCCTCAAAGCCCAGCTGGCACGTAGGAATAGGGCAACAATTCGGCAAGCCCGTGACATCAAAACCATACTGCATTACGCAAAAAGCAGAGAGCGAGCCAGCCAGGAGTCGGACCTAGAGTCTTCTGACCTCTAATCTGTTCCGTAGAAACACGGTGCAGCAACCCGTGGCAGGAGACTGTTTGTGCGGCAGTTTATAGCTTGCTACCACCTTGTCGGTTCACATCCACGTAGGTGCAGAAAAAGGTCACGACCGTCACCGGCATTCTTTCGCAGAGGCAATATTGTAGCCTATGAGGTTTGTCCGAGGCGCGATCATTGCTGGTTGAAAACTTTGTCCAATACCCCGCCAGGATGACTTGAAATACAGTTATCTTTGGCAATTTTTGCTTGTCTCTCTGGAGGCTTAGAGTTTTGTTGAGAAATATAGCCTTGTTTCGTTTAGGTTTTTTTTTTCCTCGCCAAAAAAACGGTCTGCTGATGATAGTGCGCCAGAGCCAGAAGGTTTTTTTGTTTTGTCAATATGTTCTCAAGACAAGTATCGTTAAACTGCAGCGCAATTGCAGCTCACCGTTACCCATCGTAAACATGTTGGGCCTGTCTGGTCCGGTGGCCTCTCAGTGGCGCTAAAGCTTCGAATGCATGTCGAGCACAATGTATTAGCCTACCACCGCCTTAACCACTGGACCACCTCGTCATCCGGCGGGGTTTCTTTATTTAACATTCCTGATTCATGTGCATGTGGATGCATTCTTCGTCTTTTGTTTCAGCCGTCGAGGGCCTGTTTTCCACTGAGGCCCTGCGCCAAACTCCCTATGAGACACAATCGAACGTTAGTAGTAACCTCCGATTACGGCCGAATGTGGATTCTGCTCGGACGACGGGGCACCGGTACATCCTTTGTAGCTTTAGCTTATTAGCCAAACGCTACACCAGTTTGCCATTTCCCATGAAATCATCCTTGATTTCCATAAGAAAGGTGCCCCAAATTGGTGGAAAATCACATCTCAACCATACGCTGTCCAAAGCATTAAACCGCCTTCACGCGGCAAAACAGAACATGTTGTTGGCCCGCACTGCTGGGTCAAACTGCGCTTCCCAAAAACAGATTGGGTCAAAACTGACAGAAGAAATCTCTAAGCCTGCTTTAAGCCCTACCCACGGGACGGGTTGACAGTCTCGCACAACGCGAGAGCCTCAGTTTCGCCTGTGTAATTTGGGGGCCAATGAAAACTGCATCCAACTAAAATTACAAACAAAATTTTAGGACTCTAATGATGTTTCAAATCTAACTTTTCTCATCTCTGTTGTTAGGTTGTAACCATCTCTGAGACTCAAAGTGTCAGAACTCGCCTAAGCTGGTTTTGCAAAATGGAGGTCAAGACTATACTTTCAGGGATCGTTTCTATAGTTTCTAACTAAGAAATGTGTTTCAAAAGTGTAGTGTCTCCCAAACTACGATGATGAGCTTTGATACTCTTTTCTGAGCGTGAATCGGGTGTGGAGTAATGGTTTATTTCATATGCTCCAAACCATTGATGAACGTTCTGTGTAGCATTTAAGCAACATAGAAGAAGAGAGTATGGTCAGAGTGGTCTCTGAAAAATGTAAATATCAGATTAAAAATCTTATGAATCGTTATGATTGAGATTTTTTTTTATTTTTTTTTTAACATTTTTGTTGGTGGGTGTCACCATCCTTGATATTCAGAATGTCAGGATAAGATGTCAGCTGGTTCTATCAACTTAAATTTGCCATAAAATGCATTGAGAGAATATTTTAATTTGTTCTTTGATATCTGCATAGAAGGTATATGGCATAGGAAAGGGCAAACAATCTCCAGAAACGGTTTTACAGGACCATTTACAACCCTAGGATTTGTCCCTAGAATGAAATGCTCTGTTATTGCCTTTTTTGGAAGCTTCATGAATATTAATGAGCTCTGCTCCGATTGGCTGTTTCACAGAGCTGCTCATCTCTATAGCTGGCACATTGATAAAAATATATATTTAATTAGGAGCTCTAGCGGCTTTTAATATGTGGTTTGTTGAATCTGCCGTTTTGTATCGCAGACATTTAAGTCTCATTACTGTGATCCATGTGCTCTGTGTAAAGTTATAATGCAGAGGGAGCGCTTCTTACCACACAAGTTCAGCTGCTTCTCGGTGATACTCTGGATCTGTAAATCATTCGCCAGCATCAGCGCAGTTATTTCTCCATCATTCACCATCATCAGCACAGTCATCTCTCTGTTTATGTGGTAAGTGATATCTTTTGGTTTTCGACGTGACAGAAGCCTGTATTGCTGTCTGTTTGTTCTCATGGTATTAGCAGGCCAGCGTTTGATAGTCTCTTCCCTGGTGGTCTAGTGGTTAGGATTCGGCGCTCTCACCGCCGCGGCCCGGGTTCGATTCCCGGTCAGGGAATGCGCTTTTGCCTCCCCCCCCAACGGCAGACTGTGAAATCAAGCTCTGTTGGCCGCTTTCAGAAGGCCAAACCCCCCCAAAAAAGGTGGGCACGTGAAAAACGAACTCCTTCGAGCCGGAGTCGAACCAGCGACCTAAGGATTGCCGACGCTCCTCCTACAGTCCTCCGCTCTACCAGCTGAGCTATCGAAGGCACGGGTCGGTGGGGTCACAACCTCGGCCTTTTATGTTTCTGCAGCTCGACTGCTGGCCAAAAAATGGCTTTCGATGCAGAAAAACGTGCGGCCCGTTTTGAAGAGGCAAGCAAAGAGGAGCCCGCCTTCCAATACCGGGAGTCGAACCCGGGCCGCCTGGGTGAAATCCAGGAATCCTGACTGGTAACAAAAAGGAGCTCGCCTTCCCTTACCGGGAGTCAAACCCGGGCCGCCTGGGTGAAATCCAGGAATCCTGACTGGTAGCAAAAAGGAGCTCGCCTTCCCTTACCGGGAGTCAAACCAAGGCCGCCTGAGTGAAAACCAGGAACCCTGACCGCTAGACCATAGGGGAATTGGTCAGTGGAAGCCTTGTCCGTGTAAAAAAAAAAGATTTTAAACTGCATTACGCAAAAATTTGGATTAGGCGGCGATCACACCGAACGCGTTTTTGCAGTTGGAGGCGCCTTTTTGAATGGTTTTCTGTTGGCAGTGAGCGTTCTGCGCGCTGTTTATGCGCCCCGGCGCCTCACGTTTGTGCAAGAGCGCTCTGAGCGCCTGAAGTTGAAAAAAAAAATCAACTCTGAGCGGAAAAATGCCCAACGTCATTCGCGTTCTTTTCCATTGTCCAATCGAATGAATGGAGAGGCGGGTCTTCTGTTGTGGTGACGAAAGTTTACCGTTGCTTAAAAAGTCCAGAGACTGCAAGAAATGGAGGAGAAATCTTTGGTGTCTATCGTGGGTAACCCGGAGCTGTATTATTTATGTTTCTGCTAATATGTCAGTATACTTAACGGCAAAAACTAAGATTTTAGAGCACTCGCGTTATAATCCTTTGATTTGACTGACAGGACAGCTGTTTTTGTCGTTGCTTAAAACTAAAATAGGCGTTTGGTGTTTTTATTTAAACCTAAATAAGTTCGTCTACCAGCTGAGCTATCGAAGGCACGGGTCTGTGGGGTCCCAACCTCGGCCTATTATGTTTCTGCAGCTCGACTGCTGGCCAAAAAATGGCTTTCGACACAGAAAGACGTGTGGCCCGTTTTGAAGAGACAAGCTAAGAGGAGCCCGCCTTCCAATACCGGGAGTCGAACCCTGGCCGCCTGGGTGAAAACCAGGAATCCTGACTGGTAGCAAAAAGGAGCCCGCCTTCCCATACCGGGAGTCGAACCCGGGAACCCAGGAACCCAGGAATCCTGACCGCTAGACCATATGGGAAATGGTCAGTGGAAGCCTTGTCCGGGTAAAAATTTTTTTCCAAAAATACTCACGCCACGCATTCGAAAAAACAAGCGTGGTCTTGCATTGTAACCGTTATCTCAAGGAAAAACACCCTATTGCCGATCTGTCAAGGTTCAGAATAGAAAAAAGCATGAGATTAACGATGAAACTGAGACACGCTTTTAACCGGGTAAATTGCTGATTATTGGCTAGTTCGGATTTCATTTCGTGTCCAACTTTTCCTCAAAGCCCGGGTGGCACGTAGGAATAGGGCAACAATTCGGCAAGCCCGTGACATCAAAACCATACTGCATTACGCAAAAAGCAGAGAGCGAGCCAGCCAGGAGTCAGACCTAGAGTCTTCTGATCCGTAGTCAGACGCGTTATCCATTGCGCCACTGGCCCACCGTCTGGGGGACCTCGTGCTTGCACCCGACTTGTTGGTTTTCGACGTGACAGAAGCCTGTATTGCTGTCTGCTTGTTCTCATGGTATTAGCAGGCCAGTGTTTGATTTGCTCTTCACCTGGTGGTCTAGTGGTTAGGATTTGGCGCTCTCACCGCCGCGGCCCGGGTTCGGTTCCCGGTCAGGGAATGCGCTTTTGCCTCCCCCCCCCCAACGGCAGACTGTGAAATCAAGCTCTGTTGGCCGCTTTCAGAAGGTCAAACCCCCCCAAAAAAGGTGGGCACGTGAAAAACGAACTCCTTCGAGCCAGAGTCGAACCAGCGACCTAAGGATTGCCGACGCTCCTCCTACAGTCCTCCGCTCTACCAGCTGAGATATCGAAGGCACGGGTCGGTGGGGTCACAACCTCGGCCTTTTATGTTTCTGCAGCTCGACTACTGGCCAAAAAATGGCTTTCGATGCAGGAAGACGTGCGGCCCGTTTTGAAGAGGCAAGCAAAGAGGTGCCCGCCTTCCAATACCGGGAGTCGAACCCGGGCCGCCTGGTTGAAATACAGGAATCCTGACTGGTAGCAAAAAGGAGCTCGCCTTCCCTTACCGGGAGTCGAACCCGGGCCGCCTGGGTGAAATCCAGGAATCCTGACTGGTAGCAAAAAGGAGCTCGCCTTCCCTTACCGGGAGTCGAACCCGGGCCGCCTGGGTGAAATCCAGGAATCCTGACCGCTAGACCATAGGGGAACTGGTCAGTGGAAGCCTTGTCCGTGTAAAAAAAAAAGATTTTAAACTGCATTACGCAAAAATTTGGATTAGGCGGCGATCACACCGAACGCTTTTTTGCAGTTGGAGGCGCCTTTTTGAATGGTTTTCTGTTGGCAGTGAGCGTTCTGCGCGCTGTTTATGCGCCCCGGCGCCTCACGTTTGTGCAGGAGCGCTCTGAGCGCCTGAAGTTGAAAAAAAAAATCAACTCTGAGCGGAAAAATGCCCAACGTCATTCGCGTTCTTTTCCATTGTCCAATCGAATGAATGGAGGCGGGTCTTCTGTTGTGGTGACGAAAGTTTACCGTTGCTTAAAAAGTCCGGAGACTGCAAGAAATGGAGGAGAAACCTTTGGTGTCTATCGTGGGTAACCCGGAGCTGTATTATTTATGTTTCTGCTAATATGACAGTATACTTAACGGCAAAAACTAAGATTTTAGAGCACTCGGGTCGGTGGGGTCACAACCTCTGCCTATTATGTTTCTGCAGCTCGACTGCTGGCCAAAAAATGGCTTTCGACGCAAAAAGACGTGTGGCCCGTTTTGAAGAGGCAAGCAAAGAGGAGCCCGCCTTCCAAAACCGGGAGTCGAACCCGGGACGCCTGGGTGAAAACCAGGAATCATGACCGCTAGACCATATGGGAACTGGGCAGTGGAAGCCTTGTCCGGGTAAAATATTTTTTCCAAAAATACTCACGCCACGCATTAGAAAAAACAAGCGTGGTCTTGCATTGTAACCGTTATTTCAAGGAAAAACACCCTATTGCCGATCTGTCAAGGTTCAGAAAAGAAAAAAGCATGAGATTAACGATGAAACTGAGACACGCTTTTAACCGGGTAAATTGCTGATTATTGGCTAGTTCGGATTTCTTTTCGTGTCCAACTTTTCCTCAAAGCCCAGCTGGCACGTAGGAATAGGGCAACAATTCGGCAAGCCCGTGACATCAAAACCATACTGCATTACGCAAAAAGCAGAGAGCGAGCCAGCCAGGAGTCGGACCTAGAGTCTTCTGACCTCTAATCTGTTCCGTAGAAACACGGTGCAGCAACCCGTGGCAGGAGACTGTTTGTGCGGCAGTTTATAGCTTGCTACCACCTTGTCGGTTCACATCCACGTAGGTGCAGAAAAAGGTCACGACCGTCACCGGCATTCTTTCGCAGAGGCAATATTGTAGCCTATGAGGTTTGTCCGAGGCGCGATCATTGCTGGTTGAAAACTTTGTCCAATACCCCGCCAGGATGACTTGAAATACAGTTATCTTTGGCAATTTTTGCTTGTCTCTCTGGAGGCTTAGAGTTTTGTTGAGAAATATAGCCTTGTTTCGTTTAGGTTTTTTTTTTCCTCGCCAAAAAAACGGTCTGCTGATGATAGTGCGCCAGAGCCAGAAGGTTTTTTTGTTTTGTCAATATGTTCTCAAGACAAGTATCGTTAAACTGCAGCGCAATTGCAGCTCACCGTTACCCATCGTAAACATGTTGGGCCTGTCTGGTCCGGTGGCCTCTCAGTGGCGCTAAAGCTTCGAATGCATGTCGAGCACAATGTATTAGCCTACCACCGCCTTAACCACTGGACCACCTCGTCATCCGGCGGGGTTTCTTTATTTAACATTCCTGATTCATGTGCATGTGGATGCATTCTTCGTCTTTTGTTTCAGCCGTCGAGGGCCTGTTTTCCACTGAGGCCCTGCGCCAAACTCCCTATGAGACACAATCGAACGTTAGTAGTAACCTCCGATTACGGCCGAATGTGGATTCTGCTCGGACGACGGGGCACCGGTACATCCTTTGTAGCTTTAGCTTATTAGCCAAACGCTACACCAGTTTGCCATTTCCCATGAAATCATCCTTGATTTCCATAAGAAAGGTGCCCCAAATTGGTGGAAAATCACATCTCAACCATACGCTGTCCAAAGCATTAAACCGCCTTCACGCGGCAAAACAGAACATGTTGTTGGCCCGCACTGCTGGGTCAAACTGCGCTTCCCAAAAACAGATTGGGTCAAAACTGACAGAAGAAATCTCTAAGCCTGCTTTAAGCCCTACCCACGGGACGGGTTGACAGTCTCGCACAACGCGAGAGCCTCAGTTTCGCCTGTGTAATTTGGGGGCCAATGAAAACTGCATCCAACTAAAATTACAAACAAAATTTTAGGACTCTAATGATGTTTCAAATGTAACTTTTCTCATCTCTGTTGTTAGGTTGTAACCATCTCTGAGACTCAAAGTGTCAGAACTCGCCTAAGCTGGTTTTGCAAAATGGAGGTCAAGACTATACTTTCAGGGATCGTTTCTATAGTTTCTAACTAAGAAATGTGTTTCAAAAGTGTAGTGTCTCCCAAACTACGATGATGAGCTTTGATACTCTTTTCTGAGCGTGAATCGGGTGTGGAGTAATGGTTTATTTCATATGCTCCAAACCATTGATGAACGTTCTGTGTAGCATTTAAGCAACATAGAAGAAGAGAGTATGGTCAGAGTGGTCTCTGAAAAATGTAAATATCAGATTAAAAATCTTATGAATCGTTATGATTGAGATTTTTTTTTATTTTTTTTTTAACATTTTTGTTGGTGGGTGTCACCATCCTTGATATTCAGAATGTCAGGATAAGATGTCAGCTGGTTCTATCAACTTAAATTTGCCATAAAATGCATTGAGAGAATATTTTAATTTGTTCTTTGATATCTGCATAGAAGGTATATGGCATAGGAAAGGGCAAACAATCTCCAGAAACGGTTTTACAGGACCATTTACAACCCTAGGATTTGTCCCTAGAATGAAATGCTCTGTTATTGCCTTTTTTGGAAGCTTCATGAATATTAATGAGCTCTGCTCCGATTGGCTGTTTCACAGAGCTGCTCATCTCTATAGCTGGCACATTGATAAAAATATATATTTAATTAGGAGCTCTAGCGGCTTTTAATATGTGGTTTGTTGAATCTGCCGTTTTGTATCGCAGACATTTAAGTCTCATTACTGTGATCCATGTGCTCTGTGTAAAGTTATAATGCAGAGGGAGCGCTTCTTACCACACAAGTTCAGCTGCTTCTCGGTGATACTCTGGATCTGTAAATCATTCGCCAGCATCAGCGCAGTTATTTCTCCATCATTCACCATCATCAGCACAGTCATCTCTCTGTTTATGTGGTAAGTGATATCTTTTGGTTTTCGACGTGACAGAAGCCTGTATTGCTGTCTGTTTGTTCTCATGGTATTAGCAGGCCAGCGTTTGATAGTCTCTTCCCTGGTGGTCTAGTGGTTAGGATTCGGCGCTCTCACCGCCGCGGCCCGGGTTCGATTCCCGGTCAGGGAATGCGCTTTTGCCTCCCCCCCCAACGGCAGACTGTGAAATCAAGCTCTGTTGGCCGCTTTCAGAAGGCCAAACCCCCCCAAAAAAGGTGGGCACGTGAAAAACGAACTCCTTCGAGCCGGAGTCGAACCAGCGACCTAAGGATTGCCGACGCTCCTCCTACAGTCCTCCGCTCTACCAGCTGAGCTATCGAAGGCACGGGTCGGTGGGGTCACAACCTCGGCCTTTTATGTTTCTGCAGCTCGACTGCTGGCCAAAAAATGGCTTTCGATGCAGAAAAACGTGCGGCCCGTTTTGAAGAGGCAAGCAAAGAGGAGCCCGCCTTCCAATACCGGGAGTCGAACCCGGGCCGCCTGGGTGAAATCCAGGAATCCTGACTGGTAACAAAAAGGAGCTCGCCTTCCCTTACCGGGAGTCAAACCCGGGCCGCCTGGGTGAAATCCAGGAATCCTGACTGGTAGCAAAAAGGAGCTCGCCTTCCCTTACCGGGAGTCAAACCAAGGCCGCCTGAGTGAAAACCAGGAACCCTGACCGCTAGACCATAGGGGAATTGGTCAGTGGAAGCCTTGTCCGTGTAAAAAAAAAAGATTTTAAACTGCATTACGCAAAAATTTGGATTAGGCGGCGATCACACCGAACGCGTTTTTGCAGTTGGAGGCGCCTTTTTGAATGGTTTTCTGTTGGCAGTGAGCGTTCTGCGCGCTGTTTATGCGCCCCGGCGCCTCACGTTTGTGCAGGAGCGCTCTGAGCGCCTGAAGTTGAAAAAAAAAATCAACTCTGAGCGGAAAAATGCCCAACGTCATTCGCGTTCTTTTCCATTGTCCAATCGAATGAATGGAGAGGCGGGTCTTCTGTTGTGGTGACGAAAGTTTACCGTTGCTTAAAAAGTCCAGAGACTGCAAGAAATGGAGGAGAAATCTTTGGTGTCTATCGTGGGTAACCCGGAGCTGTATTATTTATGTTTCTGCTAATATGTCAGTATACTTAACGGCAAAAACTAAGATTTTAGAGCACTCGCGTTATAATCCTTTGATTTGACTGACAGGACAGCTGTTTTTGTCGTTGCTTAAAACTAAAATAGGCGTTTGGTGTTTTTATTTAAACCTAAATAAGTTCGTCTACCAGCTGAGCTATCGAAGGCACGGGTCTGTGGGGTCCCAACCTCGGCCTATTATGTTTCTGCAGCTCGACTGCTGGCCAAAAAATGGCTTTCGACACAGAAAGACGTGTGGCCCGTTTTGAAGAGACAAGCTAAGAGGAGCCCGCCTTCCAATACCGGGAGTCGAACCCTGGCCGCCTGGGTGAAAACCAGGAATCCTGACTGGTAGCAAAAAGGAGCCCGCCTTCCCATACCGGGAGTCGAACCCGGGAACCCAGGAACCCAGGAATCCTGACCGCTAGACCATATGGGAAATGGTCAGTGGAAGCCTTGTCCGGGTAAAATTTTTTTTCCAAAAATACTCACGCCACGCATTCGAAAAAACAAGCGTGGTCTTGCATTGTAACCGTTATCTCAAGGAAAAACACCCTATTGCCGATCTGTCAAGGTTCAGAATAGAAAAAAGCATGAGATTAACGATGAAACTGAGACACGCTTTTAACCGGGTAAATTGCTGATTATTGGCTAGTTCGGATTTCATTTCGTGTCCAACTTTTCCTCAAAGCCCGGGTGGCACGTAGGAATAGGGCAACAATTCGGCAAGCCCGTGACATCAAAACCATACTGCATTACGCAAAAAGCAGAGAGCGAGCCAGCCAGGAGTCAGACCTAGAGTCTTCTGATCCGTAGTCAGACGCGTTATCCATTGCGCCACTGGCCCACCGTCTGGGGGACCTCGTGCTTGCACCCGACTTGTTGGTTTTCGACGTGACAGAAGCCTGTATTGCTGTCTGCTTGTTCTCATGGTATTAGCAGGCCAGTGTTTGATTTGCTCTTCACCTGGTGGTCTAGTGGTTAGGATTTGGCGCTCTCACCGCCGCGGCCCGGGTTCGGTTCCCGGTCAGGGAATGCGCTTTTGCCTCCCCCCCCCCAACGGCAGACTGTGAAATCAAGCTCTGTTGGCCGCTTTCAGAAGGTCAAACCCCCCCAAAAAAGGTGGGCACGTGAAAAACGAACTCCTTCGAGCCAGAGTCGAACCAGCGACCTAAGGATTGCCGACGCTCCTCCTACAGTCCTCCGCTCTACCAGCTGAGATATCGAAGGCACGGGTCGGTGGGGTCACAACCTCGGCCTTTTATGTTTCTGCAGCTCGACTACTGGCCAAAAAATGGCTTTCGATGCAGGAAGACGTGCGGCCCGTTTTGAAGAGGCAAGCAAAGAGGTGCCCGCCTTCCAATACCGGGAGTCGAACCCGGGCCGCCTGGTTGAAATACAGGAATCCTGACTGGTAGCAAAAAGGAGCTCGCCTTCCCTTACCGGGAGTCGAACCCGGGCCGCCTGGGTGAAATCCAGGAATCCTGACTGGTAGCAAAAAGGAGCTCGCCTTCCCTTACCGGGAGTCAAACCAAGGCCGCCTGGGTGAAAACCAGGAACCCTGACCGCTAGACCATAGGGGAATTGGTCAGTGGAAGCCTTGTCCGTGTAAAAAAAAAAGATTTTAAACTGCATAACGCAAAAATTTGGATTAGGCGGCGATCACACCGAACGCGTTTTTGCAGTTGGAGGCGCCTTTTTGAATGGTTTTCTGTTGGCAGTGAGCGTTCTGCGCGCTGTTTATGCGCCCCGGCGCCTCACGTTTGTGCAGGAGCGCTCTGAGCGCCTGAAGTTGAAAAAAAAATAAACTCTGAGCGGAAAAATGCCCAACGTCATTCGCGTTCTTTTCCATTGTCCAATCGAATGAATGGAGAGGCGGGTCTTCTGTTGTGGTGACGAAAGTTTACCGTTGCTTAAAAAGTCCGGAGACTGCAAGAAATGGAGGAGAAACCTTTGGTGTCTATCGTGGGTAACCCGGAGCTGTATTATTTATGTTTCTGCTAATATGACAGTATACTTAACGGCAAAAACTAAGATTTTAGAGCACTCGCGTTATAATCCTTTGATTTGACTGACAGGACAGCTGTTTTTGTCGTTGCTTAAAACTAAAATAGGCGTTTGGTGTTTTTATTTAAACCTAAATAAGTTCGTCTACCAGCTGAGCTATCGAAGGCACGGGTCTGTGGGGTCCCAACCTCGGCCTATTATGTTTCTGCAGCTCGACTGCTGGCCAAAAAATGGCTTTCGACACAGAAAGACATGTGGCCCGTTTTGAAGAGACAAGCAAAGAGGAGCCCGCCTTCCAATACCGGGAGTCGAACCCGGGCCGCCTGGGTGAAAACCAAGAATGCTGACCGCTAGACCATATGCGAACTGGTCAGTGGAAGCCTTGTCCGGGTGGAAAAAAATATTCCAAAAATACTTACGCCACGCATTCGAAAAAACAAGCGTGGTCTTGCATTGTAACCGTTATCTCAAGGAAAAACACCCTATTGCCGATCTGTCAAGGTTCAGAATAGAAAAAAGCATGAGATTAACGATGAAACTGAGACACGCTTTTAACCGGGTAAATTGCTGATTATTGGCTAGTTCGGATTTCATTTCGTGTCCAACTTTTCCTCAAAGCCCGGGTGGCACGTAGGAATAGGGCAACAATTCGGCAAGCCCGTGACATCAAAACCATACTGCATTACGCAAAAAGCAGAGAGCGAGCCAGCCGGGAGTCAGACCTAGAGTCTTCTGATCCGTAGTCAGACGCGTTATCCATTGCGCCACTGGCCCACCGTCTGGGGGACCTCGTGCTTGCACCCGACTTGTTGGTTTTCGACGTGACAGAAGCCTGTATTGCTGTCTGCTTGTTCTCATGGTATTAGCAGGCCAGCATTTGATATGCTCTTCCCTGGTGGTCTAGTGGTTAGGATTCGGCGCTCTCACCGCCGCGGCCCGAGTTCGATTCCCGGTCAGAGAGTTCGCTTTTGCCCCCCTTCCCAACGGCAGACTTTGAAATCAAGCTCTGTTGGCCGCTTTCAGAAGGCCAAACCCCCCCAAAAAAGGTGGGCACGTGAAAAACGAACTCCTTCGAGCCGGAGTCGAACCAGCGACCTAAGGATTGCCGACGCTCCTCCTACAGTCCTCCGCTCTACCAGCTGAGCTATCGAAGGCACGGGTCGGTGGGGTCACAACCTCGGCCTTTTATGTTTCTGCAGCTCGACTGCTGGCCAAAAAATGGCTTTCGATGCAGAAAAACGTGCGGCCCGTTTTGAAGAGGCAAGCAAAGAGGAGCCCGCCTTCCAATACCGGGAGTCGAACCCGGGCCGCCTGGGTGAAATCCAGGAATCCTGACTGGTAGCAAAAAGGAGCTCGCCTTCCCTTACCGGGAGTCGAACCCGGGCCGCCTGGGTGAAATCCAGGAATCCTGACCGCTAGACCATAGGGGAACTGGTCAGTGGAAGCCTTGTCCGTGTAAAAAAAAAAGATTTTAAACTGCATTACGCAAAAATTTGGATTAGGCGGCGATCACACCGAACGCGTTTTTGCAGTTGGAGGCGCCTTTTTGAATGGTTTTCTGTTGGCAGTGAGCGTTCTGCGCGCTGTTTATGCGCCCCGGCGCCTCACGTTTGTGCAGGAGCGCTCTGAGCGCCTGAAGTTGAAAAAAAAAATCAACTCTGAGCGGAAAAATGCCCAACGTCATTCGCGTTCTTTTCCATTGTCCAATCGAATGAATGGAGGCGGGTCTTCTGTTGTGGTGACGAAAGTTTACCGTTGCTTAAAAAGTCCGGAGACTGCAAGAAATGGAGGAGAAACCTTTGGTGTCTATCGTGGGTAACCCGGAGCTGTATTATTTATGTTTCTGCTAATATGACAGTATACTTAACGGCAAAAACTAAGATTTTAGAGCACTCGGGTCGGTGGGGTCACAACCTCTGCCTATTATGTTTCTGCAGCTCGACTGCTGGCCAAAAAATGGCTTTCGACGCAAAAAGACGTGTGGCCCGTTTTGAAGAGGCAAGCAAAGAGGAGCCCGCCTTCCAAAACCGGGAGTCGAACCCGGGCCGCCTGGGTGAAAACCAGGAATCCTGACCGCTAGACCATATGGGAACTGGGCAGTGGAAGCCTTGTCCGGGTAAAATATTTTTTCCAAAAATACTCACGCCACGCATTAGAAAAAACAAGCGTGGTCTTGCATTGTAACCGTTATTTCAAGGAAAAACACCCTATTGCCGATCTGTCAAGGTTCAGAAAAGAAAAAAGCATGAGATTAACGATGAAACTGAGACACGCTTTTAACCGGGTAAATTGCTGATTATTGGCTAGTTCGGATTTCTTTTCGTGTCCAACTTTTCCTCAAAGCCCAGCTGGCACGTAGGAATAGGGCAACAATTCGGCAAGCCCGTGACATCAAAACCATACTGCATTACGCAAAAAGCAGAGAGCGAGCCAGCCAGGAGTCGGACCTAGAGTCTTCTGACCTCTAATCTGTTCCGTAGAAACACGGTGCAGCAACCCGTGGCAGGAGACTGTTTGTGCGGCAGTTTATAGCTTGCTACCACCTTGTCGGTTCACATCCACGTAGGTGCAGAAAAAGGTCACGACCGTCACCGGCATTTTTTCGCAGAGGCAATATTGTAGCCTATGAGGTTTGTCCGAGGCGCGATCATTGCTGGTTGAAAACTTTGTCCAATACCCTGCCAGGATGACTTGAAATACAGTTATCTTTGGCAATTTTTGCTTGTCTCTCTGGAGGCTTAGAGTTTTGTTGAGAAATATAGCCTTGTTTCGTTTAGGTTTTTTTTTTCCTCGCCAAAAAAACGGTCTGCTGATGATAGTGCGCCAGAGCCAGAAGGTTTTTTTGTTTTGTCAATATGTTCTCAAGACAAGTATCGTTAAACTGCAGCGCAATTGCAGCTCACCGTTACCCATCGTAAACATGTTGGGCCTGTCTGGTCCGGTGGCCTCTCAGTGGCGCTAAAGCTTCGAATGCATGTCGAGCACAATGTATTAGCCTACCACCGCCTTAACCACTGGACCACCTCGTCATCCGGCGGGGTTTCTTTATTTAACATTCCTGATTCATGTGCATGTGGATGCATTCTTCGTCTTTTGTTTCAGCCGTCGAGGGCCTGTTTTCCACTGAGGCCCTGCGCCAAACTCCCTATGAGACACAATCGAACGTTAGTAGTAACCTCCGATTACGGCCGAATGTGGATTCTGCTCGGACGACGGGGCACCGGTACATCCTTTGTAGCTTTAGCTTATTAGCCAAACGCTACACCAGTTTGCCATTTCCCATGAAATCATCCTTGATTTCCATAAGAAAGGTGCCCCAAATTGGTGGAAAATCACATCTCAACCATACGCTGTCCAAAGCATTAAACCGCCTTCACGCGGCAAAACAGAACATGTTGTTGGCCCGCACTGCTGGGTCAAACTGCGCTTCCCAAAAACAGATTGGGTCAAAACTGACAGAAGAAATCTCTAAGCCTGCTTTAAGCCCTACCCACGGGACGGGTTGACAGTCTCGCACAACGCGAGAGCCTCAGTTTCGCCTGTGTAATTTGGGGGCCAATGAAAACTGCATCCAACTAAAATTACAAACAAAATTTTAGGACTCTAATGATGTTTCAAATGTAACTTTTCTCATCTCTGTTGTTAGGTTGTAACCATCTCTGAGACTCAAAGTGTCAGAACTCGCCTAAGCTGGTTTTGCAAAATGGAGGTCAAGACTATACTTTCAGGGATCGTTTCTATAGTTTCTAACTAAGAAATGTGTTTCAAAAGTGTAGTGTCTCCCAAACTACGATGATGAGCTTTGATACTCTTTTCTGAGCGTGAATCGGGTGTGGAGTAATGGTTTATTTCATATGCTCCAAACCATTGATGAACGTTCTGTGTAGCATTTAAGCAACATAGAAGAAGAGAGTATGGTCAGAGTGGTCTCTGAAAAATGTAAATATCAGATTAAAAATCTTATGAATCGTTATGATTGAGATTTTTTTTTTTTTTTTTTTTAACATTTTT
This sequence comes from Garra rufa, assembly GCF_049309525.1. Lineage (NCBI taxonomy): Eukaryota > Metazoa > Chordata > Actinopteri > Cypriniformes > Cyprinidae > Garra > Garra rufa. The sequence continues at coordinate 20,439,883 of NW_027394276.1, read as the reverse complement.
GTTGGTGGGTGTCACCATCCTTGATATTCAGAATGTCAGGATAAGATGTCAGCTGGTTCTATCAACTTAAATTTGCCATAAAATGCATTGAGAGAATATTTTAATTTGTTCTTTGATATCTGCATAGAAGGTATATGGCATAGGAAAGGGCAAACAATCTCCAGAAACGGTTTTACAGGACCATTTACAACCCTAGGATTTGTCCCTAGAATGAAATGCTCTGTTATTGCCTTTTTTGGAAGCTTCATGAATATTAATGAGCTCTGCTCCGATTGGCTGTTTCACAGAGCTGCTCATCTCTATAGCTGGCACATTGATAAAAATATATATTTAATTAGGAGCTCTAGCGGCTTTTAATATGTGGTTTGTTGAATCTGCCGTTTTGTATCGCAGACATTTAAGTCTCATTACTGTGATCCATGTGCTCTGTGTAAAGTTATAATGCAGAGGGAGCGCTTCTTACCACACAAGTTCAGCTGCTTCTCGGTGATACTCTGGATCTGTAAATCATTCGCCAGCATCAGCGCAGTTATTTCTCCATCATTCACCATCATCAGCACAGTCATCTCTCTGTTTATGTGGTAAGTGATATCTTTTGGTTTTCGACGTGACAGAAGCCTGTATTGCTGTCTGTTTGTTCTCATGGTATTAGCAGGCCAGCGTTTGATAGTCTCTTCCCTGGTGGTCTAGTGGTTAGGATTCGGCGCTCTCACCGCCGCGGCCCGGGTTCGATTCCCGGTCAGGGAATGCGCTTTTGCCTCCCCCCCCAACGGCAGACTGTGAAATCAAGCTCTGTTGGCCGCTTTCAGAAGGCCAAACCCCCCCAAAAAAGGTGGGCACGTGAAAAACGAACTCCTTCGAGCCGGAGTCGAACCAGCGACCTAAGGATTGCCGACGCTCCTCCTACAGTCCTCCGCTCTACCAGCTGAGCTATCGAAGGCACGGGTCGGTGGGGTCACAACCTCGGCCTTTTATGTTTCTGCAGCTCGACTGCTGGCCAAAAAATGGCTTTCGATGCAGAAAAACGTGCGGCCCGTTTTGAAGAGGCAAGCAAAGAGGAGCCCGCCTTCCAATACCGGGAGTCGAACCCGGGCCGCCTGGGTGAAATCCAGGAATCCTGACTGGTAACAAAAAGGAGCTCGCCTTCCCTTACCGGGAGTCAAACCCGGGCCGCCTGGGTGAAATCCAGGAATCCTGACTGGTAGCAAAAAGGAGCTCGCCTTCCCTTACCGGGAGTCAAACCAAGGCCGCCTGAGTGAAAACCAGGAACCCTGACCGCTAGACCATAGGGGAATTGGTCAGTGGAAGCCTTGTCCGTGTAAAAAAAAAAGATTTTAAACTGCATTACGCAAAAATTTGGATTAGGCGGCGATCACACCGAACGCGTTTTTGCAGTTGGAGGCGCCTTTTTGAATGGTTTTCTGTTGGCAGTGAGCGTTCTGCGCGCTGTTTATGCGCCCCGGCGCCTCACGTTTGTGCAGGAGCGCTCTGAGCGCCTGAAGTTGAAAAAAAAAATCAACTCTGAGCGGAAAAATGCCCAACGTCATTCGCGTTCTTTTCCATTGTCCAATCGAATGAATGGAGAGGCGGGTCTTCTGTTGTGGTGACGAAAGTTTACCGTTGCTTAAAAAGTCCAGAGACTGCAAGAAATGGAGGAGAAATCTTTGGTGTCTATCGTGGGTAACCCGGAGCTGTATTATTTATGTTTCTGCTAATATGTCAGTATACTTAACGGCAAAAACTAAGATTTTAGAGCACTCGCGTTATAATCCTTTGATTTGACTGACAGGACAGCTGTTTTTGTCGTTGCTTAAAACTAAAATAGGCGTTTGGTGTTTTTATTTAAACCTAAATAAGTTCGTCTACCAGCTGAGCTATCGAAGGCACGGGTCTGTGGGGTCCCAACCTCGGCCTATTATGTTTCTGCAGCTCGACTGCTGGCCAAAAAATGGCTTTCGACACAGAAAGACGTGTGGCCCGTTTTGAAGAGACAAGCTAAGAGGAGCCCGCCTTCCAATACCGGGAGTCGAACCCTGGCCGCCTGGGTGAAAACCAGGAATCCTGACTGGTAGCAAAAAGGAGCCCGCCTTCCCATACCGGGAGTCGAACCCGGGAACCCAGGAACCCAGGAATCCTGACCGCTAGACCATATGGGAAATGGTCAGTGGAAGCCTTGTCCGGGTAAAAAATTTTTTCCAAAAATACTCACGCCACGCATTCGAAAAAACAAGCGTGGTCTTGCATTGTAACCGTTATCTCAAGGAAAAACACCCTATTGCCGATCTGTCAAGGTTCAGAATAGAAAAAAGCATGAGATTAACGATGAAACTGAGACACGCTTTTAACCGGGTAAATTGCTGATTATTGGCTAGTTCGGATTTCATTTCGTGTCCAACTTTTCCTCAAAGCCCGGGTGGCACGTAGGAATAGGGCAACAATTCGGCAAGCCCGTGACATCAAAACCATACTGCATTACGCAAAAAGCAGAGAGCGAGCCAGCCAGGAGTCAGACCTAGAGTCTTCTGATCCGTAGTCAGACGCGTTATCCATTGCGCCACTGGCCCACCGTCTGGGGGACCTCGTGCTTGCACCCGACTTGTTGGTTTTCGACGTGACAGAAGCCTGTATTGCTGTCTGCTTGTTCTCATGGTATTAGCAGGCCAGTGTTTGATTTGCTCTTCACCTGGTGGTCTAGTGGTTAGGATTTGGCGCTCTCACCGCCGCGGCCCGGGTTCGGTTCCCGGTCAGGGAATGCGCTTTTGCCTCCCCCCCCCCAACGGCAGACTGTGAAATCAAGCTCTGTTGGCCGCTTTCAGAAGGCCAAACCCCCCCAAAAAAGGTGGGCACGTGAAAAACGAACTCCTTCGAGCCAGAGTCGAACCAGCGACCTAAGGATTGCCGACGCTCCTCCTACAGTCCTCCGCTCTACCAGCTGAGATATCGAAGGCACGGGTCGGTGGGGTCACAACCTCGGCCTTTTATGTTTCTGCAGCTCGACTACTGGCCAAAAAATGGCTTTCGATGCAGGAAGACGTGCGGCCCGTTTTGAAGAGGCAAGCAAAGAGGTGCCCGCCTTCCAATACCGGGAGTCGAACCCGGGCCGCCTGGTTGAAATACAGGAATCCTGACTGGTAGCAAAAAGGAGCTCGCCTTCCCTTACCGGGAGTCGAACCCGGGCCGCCTGGGTGAAATCCAGGAATCCTGACTGGTAGCAAAAAGGAGCTCGCCTTCCCTTACCGGGAGTCAAACCAAGGCCGCCTGGGTGAAAACCAGGAACCCTGACCGCTAGACCATAGGGGAATTGGTCAGTGGAAGCCTTGTCCGTGTAAAAAAAAAAGATTTTAAACTGCATAACGCAAAAATTTGGATTAGGCGGCGATCACACCGAACGCGTTTTTGCAGTTGGAGGCGCCTTTTTGAATGGTTTTCTGTTGGCAGTGAGCGTTCTGCGCGCTGTTTATGCGCCCCGGCGCCTCACGTTTGTGCAGGAGCGCTCTGAGCGCCTGAAGTTGAAAAAAAAATCAACTCTGAGCGGAAAAATGCCCAACGTCATTCGCGTTCTTTTCCATTGTCCAATCGAATGAATGGAGAGGCGGGTCTTCTGTTGTGGTGACGAAAGTTTACCGTTGCTTAAAAAGTCCGGAGACTGCAAGAAATGGAGGAGAAACCTTTGGTGTCTATCGTGGGTAACCCGGAGCTGTATTATTTATGTTTCTGCTAATATGACAGTATACTTAACGGCAAAAACTAAGATTTTAGAGCACTCGCGTTATAATCCTTTGATTTGACTGACAGGACAGCTGTTTTTGTCGTTGCTTAAAACTAAAATAGGCGTTTGGTGTTTTTATTTAAACCTAAATAAGTTCGTCTACCAGCTGAGCTATCGAAGGCACGGGTCTGTGGGGTCCCAACCTCGGCCTATTATGTTTCTGCAGCTCGACTGCTGGCCAAAAAATGGCTTTCGACACAGAAAGACATGTGGCCCGTTTTGAAGAGACAAGCAAAGAGGAGCCCGCCTTCCAATACCGGGAGTCGAACCCGGGCCGCCTGGGTGAAAACCAAGAATGCTGACCGCTAGACCATATGCGAACTGGTCAGTGGAAGCCTTGTCCGGGTGGAAAAAAATATTCCAAAAATACTTACGCCACGCATTCGAAAAAACAAGCGTGGTCTTGCATTGTAACCGTTATCTCAAGGAAAAACACCCTATTGCCGATCTGTCAAGGTTCAGAATAGAAAAAAGCATGAGATTAACGATGAAACTGAGACACGCTTTTAACCGGGTAAATTGCTGATTATTGGCTAGTTCGGATTTCATTTCGTGTCCAACTTTTCCTCAAAGCCCGGGTGGCACGTAGGAATAGGGCAACAATTCGGCAAGCCCGTGACATCAAAACCATACTGCATTACGCAAAAAGCAGAGAGCGAGCCAGCCGGGAGTCAGACCTAGAGTCTTCTGATCCGTAGTCAGACGCGTTATCCATTGCGCCACTGGCCCACCGTCTGGGGGACCTCGTGCTTGCACCCGACTTGTTGGTTTTCGACGTGACAGAAGCCTGTATTGCTGTCTGCTTGTTCTCATGGTATTAGCAGGCCAGCATTTGATATGCTCTTCCCTGGTGGTCTAGTGGTTAGGATTCGGCGCTCTCACCGCCGCGGCCCGAGTTCGATTCCCGGTCAGAGAGTTCGCTTTTGCCCCCCTTCCCAACGGCAGACTTTGAAATCAAGCTCTGTTGGCCGCTTTCAGAAGGCCAAACCCCCCCAAAAAAGGTGGGCACGTGAAAAACGAACTCCTTCGAGCCGGAGTCGAACCAGCGACCTAAGGATTGCCGACGCTCCTCCTACAGTCCTCCGCTCTACCAGCTGAGCTATCGAAGGCACGGGTCGGTGGGGTCACAACCTCGGCCTTTTATGTTTCTGCAGCTCGACTGCTGGCCAAAAAATGGCTTTCGATGCAGAAAAACGTGCGGCCCGTTTTGAAGAGGCAAGCAAAGAGGAGCCCGCCTTCCAATACCGGGAGTCGAACCCGGGCCGCCTGGGTGAAATCCAGGAATCCTGACTGGTAGCAAAAAGGAGCTCGCCTTCCCTTACCGGGAGTCGAACCCGGGCCGCCTGGGTGAAATCCAGGAATCCTGACCGCTAGACCATAGGGGAACTGGTCAGTGGAAGCCTTGTCCGTGTAAAAAAAAAAGATTTTAAACTGCATTACGCAAAAATTTGGATTAGGCGGCGATCACACCGAACGCTTTTTTGCAGTTGGAGGCGCCTTTTTGAATGGTTTTCTGTTGGCAGTGAGCGTTCTGCGCGCTGTTTATGCGCCCCGGCGCCTCACGTTTGTGCAGGAGCGCTCTGAGCGCCTGAAGTTGAAAAAAAAAATCAACTCTGAGCGGAAAAATGCCCAACGTCATTCGCGTTCTTTTCCATTGTCCAATCGAATGAATGGAGGCGGGTCTTCTGTTGTGGTGACGAAAGTTTACCGTTGCTTAAAAAGTCCGGAGACTGCAAGAAATGGAGGAGAAACCTTTGGTGTCTATCGTGGGTAACCCGGAGCTGTATTATTTATGTTTCTGCTAATATGACAGTATACTTAACGGCAAAAACTAAGATTTTAGAGCACTCGGGTCGGTGGGGTCACAACCTCTGCCTATTATGTTTCTGCAGCTCGACTGCTGGCCAAAAAATGGCTTTCGACGCAAAAAGACGTGTGGCCCGTTTTGAAGAGGCAAGCAAAGAGGAGCCCGCCTTCCAAAACCGGGAGTCGAACCCGGGCCGCCTGGGTGAAAACCAGGAATCCTGACCGCTAGACCATATGGGAACTGGGCAGTGGAAGCCTTGTCCGGGTAAAATATTTTTTCCAAAAATACTCACGCCACGCATTAGAAAAAACAAGCGTGGTCTTGCATTGTAACCGTTATTTCAAGGAAAAACACCCTATTGCCGATCTGTCAAGGTTCAGAAAAGAAAAAAGCATGAGATTAACGATGAAACTGAGACACGCTTTTAACCGGGTAAATTGCTGATTATTGGCTAGTTCGGATTTCTTTTCGTGTCCAACTTTTCCTCAAAGCCCAGCTGGCACGTAGGAATAGGGCAACAATTCGGCAAGCCCGTGACATCAAAACCATACTGCATTACGCAAAAAGCAGAGAGCGAGCCAGCCAGGAGTCGGACCTAGAGTCTTCTGACCTCTAATCTGTTCCGTAGAAACACGGTGCAGCAACCCGTGGCAGGAGACTGTTTGTGCGGCAGTTTATAGCTTGCTACCACCTTGTCGGTTCACATCCACGTAGGTGCAGAAAAAGGTCACGACCGTCACCGGCATTCTTTCGCAGAGGCAATATTGTAGCCTATGAGGTTTGTCCGAGGCGCGATCATTGCTGGTTGAAAACTTTGTCCAATACCCCGCCAGGATGACTTGAAATACAGTTATCTTTGGCAATTTTTGCTTGTCTCTCTGGAGGCTTAGAGTTTTGTTGAGAAATATAGCCTTGTTTCGTTTAGGTTTTTTTTTTCCTCGCCAAAAAAACGGTCTGCTGATGATAGTGCGCCAGAGCCAGAAGGTTTTTTTGTTTTGTCAATATGTTCTCAAGACAAGTATCGTTAAACTGCAGCGCAATTGCAGCTCACCGTTACCCATCGTAAACATGTTGGGCCTGTCTGGTCCGGTGGCCTCTCAGTGGCGCTAAAGCTTCGAATGCATGTCGAGCACAATGTATTAGCCTACCACCGCCTTAACCACTGGACCACCTCGTCATCCGGCGGGGTTTCTTTATTTAACATTCCTGATTCATGTGCATGTGGATGCATTCTTCGTCTTTTGTTTCAGCCGTCGAGGGCCTGTTTTCCACTGAGGCCCTGCGCCAAACTCCCTATGAGACACAATCGAACGTTAGTAGTAACCTCCGATTACGGCCGAATGTGGATTCTGCTCGGACGACGGGGCACCGGTACATCCTTTGTAGCTTTAGCTTATTAGCCAAACGCTACACCAGTTTGCCATTTCCCATGAAATCATCCTTGATTTCCATAAGAAAGGTGCCCCAAATTGGTGGAAAATCACATCTCAACCATACGCTGTCCAAAGCATTAAACCGCCTTCACGCGGCAAAACAGAACATGTTGTTGGCCCGCACTGCTGGGTCAAACTGCGCTTCCCAAAAACAGATTGGGTCAAAACTGACAGAAGAAATCTCTAAGCCTGCTTTAAGCCCTACCCACGGGACGGGTTGACAGTCTCGCACAACGCGAGAGCCTCAGTTTCGCCTGTGTAATTTGGGGGCCAATGAAAACTGCATCCAACTAAAATTACAAACAAAATTTTAGGACTCTAATGATGTTTCAAATGTAACTTTTCTCATCTCTGTTGTTAGGTTGTAACCATCTCTGAGACTCAAAGTGTCAGAACTCGCCTAAGCTGGTTTTGCAAAATGGAGGTCAAGACTATACTTTCAGGGATCGTTTCTATAGTTTCTAACTAAGAAATGTGTTTCAAAAGTGTAGTGTCTCCCAAACTACGATGATGAGCTTTGATACTCTTTTCTGAGCGTGAATCGGGTGTGGAGTAATGGTTTATTTCATATGCTCCAAACCATTGATGAACGTTCTGTGTAGCATTTAAGCAACATAGAAGAAGAGAGTATGGTCAGAGTGGTCTCTGAAAAATGTAAATATCAGATTAAAAATCTTATGAATCGTTATGATTGAGATTTTTTTTTATTTTTTTTTTAACATTTTTGTTGGTGGGTGTCACCATCCTTGATATTCAGAATGTCAGGATAAGATGTCAGCTGGTTCTATCAACTTAAATTTGCCATAAAATGCATTGAGAGAATATTTTAATTTGTTCTTTGATATCTGCATAGAAGGTATATGGCATAGGAAAGGGCAAACAATCTCCAGAAACGGTTTTACAGGACCATTTACAACCCTAGGATTTGTCCCTAGAATGAAATGCTCTGTTATTGCCTTTTTTGGAAGCTTCATGAATATTAATGAGCTCTGCTCCGATTGGCTGTTTCACAGAGCTGCTCATCTCTATAGCTGGCACATTGATAAAAATATATATTTAATTAGGAGCTCTAGCGGCTTTTAATATGTGGTTTGTTGAATCTGCCGTTTTGTATCGCAGACATTTAAGTCTCATTACTGTGATCCATGTGCTCTGTGTAAAGTTATAATGCAGAGGGAGCGCTTCTTACCACACAAGTTCAGCTGCTTCTCGGTGATACTCTGGATCTGTAAATCATTCGCCAGCATCAGCGCAGTTATTTCTCCATCATTCACCATCATCAGCACAGTCATCTCTCTGTTTATGTGGTAAGTGATATCTTTTGGTTTTCGACGTGACAGAAGCCTGTATTGCTGTCTGTTTGTTCTCATGGTATTAGCAGGCCAGCGTTTGATAGTCTCTTCCCTGGTGGTCTAGTGGTTAGGATTCGGCGCTCTCACCGCCGCGGCCCGGGTTCGATTCCCGGTCAGGGAATGCGCTTTTGCCTCCCCCCCCAACGGCAGACTGTGAAATCAAGCTCTGTTGGCCGCTTTCAGAAGGCCAAACCCCCCCAAAAAAGGTGGGCACGTGAAAAACGAACTCCTTCGAGCCGGAGTCGAACCAGCGACCTAAGGATTGCCGACGCTCCTCCTACAGTCCTCCGCTCTACCAGCTGAGCTATCGAAGGCACGGGTCGGTGGGGTCACAACCTCGGCCTTTTATGTTTCTGCAGCTCGACTGCTGGCCAAAAAATGGCTTTCGATGCAGAAAAACGTGCGGCCCGTTTTGAAGAGGCAAGCAAAGAGGAGCCCGCCTTCCAATACCGGGAGTCGAACCCGGGCCGCCTGGGTGAAATCCAGGAATCCTGACTGGTAACAAAAAGGAGCTCGCCTTCCCTTACCGGGAGTCAAACCCGGGCCGCCTGGGTGAAATCCAGGAATCCTGACTGGTAGCAAAAAGGAGCTCGCCTTCCCTTACCGGGAGTCAAACCAAGGCCGCCTGAGTGAAAACCAGGAACCCTGACCGCTAGACCATAGGGGAATTGGTCAGTGGAAGCCTTGTCCGTGTAAAAAAAAAAGATTTTAAACTGCATTACGCAAAAATTTGGATTAGGCGGCGATCACACCGAACGCGTTTTTGCAGTTGGAGGCGCCTTTTTGAATGGTTTTCTGTTGGCAGTGAGCGTTCTGCGCGCTGTTTATGCGCCCCGGCGCCTCACGTTTGTGCAGGAGCGCTCTGAGCGCCTGAAGTTGAAAAAAAAAATCAACTCTGAGCGGAAAAATGCCCAACGTCATTCGCGTTCTTTTCCATTGTCCAATCGAATGAATGGAGAGGCGGGTCTTCTGTTGTGGTGACGAAAGTTTACCGTTGCTTAAAAAGTCCAGAGACTGCAAGAAATGGAGGAGAAATCTTTGGTGTCTATCGTGGGTAACCCGGAGCTGTATTATTTATGTTTCTGCTAATATGTCAGTATACTTAACGGCAAAAACTAAGATTTTAGAGCACTCGCGTTATAATCCTTTGATTTGACTGACAGGACAGCTGTTTTTGTCGTTGCTTAAAACTAAAATAGGCGTTTGGTGTTTTTATTTAAACCTAAATAAGTTCGTCTACCAGCTGAGCTATCGAAGGCACGGGTCTGTGGGGTCCCAACCTCGGCCTATTATGTTTCTGCAGCTCGACTGCTGGCCAAAAAATGGCTTTCGACACAGAAAGACGTGTGGCCCGTTTTGAAGAGACAAGCTAAGAGGAGCCCGCCTTCCAATACCGGGAGTCGAACCCTGGCCGCCTGGGTGAAAACCAGGAATCCTGACTGGTAGCAAAAAGGAGCCCGCCTTCCCATACCGGGAGTCGAACCCGGGAACCCAGGAACCCAGGAATCCTGACCGCTAGACCATATGGGAAATGGTCAGTGGAAGCCTTGTCCGGGTAAAAAATTTTTTCCAAAAATACTCACGCCACGCATTCGAAAAAACAAGCGTGGTCTTGCATTGTAACCGTTATCTCAAGGAAAAACACCCTATTGCCGATCTGTCAAGGTTCAGAATAGAAAAAAGCATGAGATTAACGATGAAACTGAGACACGCTTTTAACCGGGTAAATTGCTGATTATTGGCTAGTTCGGATTTCATTTCGTGTCCAACTTTTCCTCAAAGCCCGGGTGGCACGTAGGAATAGGGCAACAATTCGGCAAGCCCGTGACATCAAAACCATACTGCATTACGCAAAAAGCAGAGAGCGAGCCAGCCAGGAGTCAGACCTAGAGTCTTCTGATCCGTAGTCAGACGCGTTATCCATTGCGCCACTGGCCCACCGTCTGGGGGACCTCGTGCTTGCACCCGACTTGTTGGTTTTCGACGTGACAGAAGCCTGTATTGCTGTCTGCTTGTTCTCATGGTATTAGCAGGCCAGTGTTTGATTTGCTCTTCACCTGGTGGTCTAGTGGTTAGGATTTGGCGCTCTCACCGCCGCGGCCCGGGTTCGGTTCCCGGTCAGGGAATGCGCTTTTGCCTCCCCCCCCCCAACGGCAGACTGTGAAATCAAGCTCTGTTGGCCGCTTTCAGAAGGCCAAACCCCCCCAAAAAAGGTGGGCACGTGAAAAACGAACTCCTTCGAGCCAGAGTCGAACCAGCGACCTAAGGATTGCCGACGCTCCTCCTACAGTCCTCCGCTCTACCAGCTGAGATATCGAAGGCACGGGTCGGTGGGGTCACAACCTCGGCCTTTTATGTTTCTGCAGCTCGACTACTGGCCAAAAAATGGCTTTCGATGCAGGAAGACGTGCGGCCCGTTTTGAAGAGGCAAGCAAAGAGGTGCCCGCCTTCCAATACCGGGAGTCGAACCCGGGCCGCCTGGTTGAAATACAGGAATCCTGACTGGTAGCAAAAAGGAGCTCGCCTTCCCTTACCGGGAGTCGAACCCGGGCCGCCTGGGTGAAATCCAGGAATCCTGACTGGTAGCAAAAAGGAGCTCGCCTTCCCTTACCGGGAGTCAAACCAAGGCCGCCTGGGTGAAAACCAGGAACCCTGACCGCTAGACCATAGGGGAATTGGTCAGTGGAAGCCTTGTCCGTGTAAAAAAAAAAGATTTTAAACTGCATAACGCAAAAATTTGGATTAGGCGGCGATCACACCGAACGCGTTTTTGCAGTTGGAGGCGCCTTTTTGAATGGTTTTCTGTTGGCAGTGAGCGTTCTGCGCGCTGTTTATGCGCCCCGGCGCCTCACGTTTGTGCAGGAGCGCTCTGAGCGCCTGAAGTTGAAAAAAAAATCAACTCTGAGCGGAAAAATGCCCAACGTCATTCGCGTTCTTTTCCATTGTCCAATCGAATGAATGGAGAGGCGGGTCTTCTGTTGTGGTGACGAAAGTTTACCGTTGCTTAAAAAGTCCGGAGACTGCAAGAAATGGAGGAGAAACCTTTGGTGTCTATCGTGGGTAACCCGGAGCTGTATTATTTATGTTTCTGCTAATATGACAGTATACTTAACGGCAAAAACTAAGATTTTAGAGCACTCGCGTTATAATCCTTTGATTTGACTGACAGGACAGCTGTTTTTGTCGTTGCTTAAAACTAAAATAGGCGTTTGGTGTTTTTATTTAAACCTAAATAAGTTCGTCTACCAGCTGAGCTATCGAAGGCACGGGTCTGTGGGGTCCCAACCTCGGCCTATTATGTTTCTGCAGCTCGACTGCTGGCCAAAAAATGGCTTTCGACACAGAAAGACATGTGGCCCGTTTTGAAGAGACAAGCAAAGAGGAGCCCGCCTTCCAATACCGGGAGTCGAACCCGGGCCGCCTGGGTGAAAACCAAGAATGCTGACCGCTAGACCATATGCGAACTGGTCAGTGGAAGCCTTGTCCGGGTGGAAAAAAATATTCCAAAAATACTTACGCCACGCATTCGAAAAAACAAGCGTGGTCTTGCATTGTAACCGTTATCTCAAGGAAAAACACCCTATTGCCGATCTGTCAAGGTTCAGAATAGAAAAAAGCATGAGATTAACGATGAAACTGAGACACGCTTTTAACCGGGTAAATTGCTGATTATTGGCTAGTTCGGATTTCATTTCGTGTCCAACTTTTCCTCAAAGCCCGGGTGGCACGTAGGAATAGGGCAACAATTCGGCAAGCCCGTGACATCAAAACCATACTGCATTACGCAAAAAGCAGAGAGCGAGCCAGCCGGGAGTCAGACCTAGAGTCTTCTGATCCGTAGTCAGACGCGTTATCCATTGCGCCACTGGCCCACCGTCTGGGGGACCTCGTGCTTGCACCCGACTTGTTGGTTTTCGACGTGACAGAAGCCTGTATTGCTGTCTGCTTGTTCTCATGGTATTAGCAGGCCAGCATTTGATATGCTCTTCCCTGGTGGTCTAGTGGTTAGGATTCGGCGCTCTCACCGCCGCGGCCCGAGTTCGATTCCCGGTCAGAGAGTTCGCTTTTGCCCCCCTTCCCAACGGCAGACTTTGAAATCAAGCTCTGTTGGCCGCTTTCAGAAGGCCAAACCCCCCCAAAAAAGGTGGGCACGTGAAAAACGAACTCCTTCGAGCCGGAGTCGAACCAGCGACCTAAGGATTGCCGACGCTCCTCCTACAGTCCTCCGCTCTACCAGCTGAGCTATCGAAGGCACGGGTCGGTGGGGTCACAACCTCGGCCTTTTATGTTTCTGCAGCTCGACTGCTGGCCAAAAAATGGCTTTCGATGCAGAAAAACGTGCGGCCCGTTTTGAAGAGGCAAGCAAAGAGGAGCCCGCCTTCCAATACCGGGAGTCGAACCCGGGCCGCCTGGGTGAAATCCAGGAATCCTGACTGGTAGCAAAAAGGAGCTCGCCTTCCCTTACCGGGAGTCGAACCCGGGCCGCCTGGGTGAAATCCAGGAATCCTGACCGCTAGACCATAGGGGAACTGGTCAGTGGAAGCCTTGTCCGTGTAAAAAAAAAAGATTTTAAACTGCATTACGCAAAAATTTGGATTAGGCGGCGATCACACCGAACGCTTTTTTGCAGTTGGAGGCGCCTTTTTGAATGGTTTTCTGTTGGCAGTGAGCGTTCTGCGCGCTGTTTATGCGCCCCGGCGCCTCACGTTTGTGCAGGAGCGCTCTGAGCGCCTGAAGTTGAAAAAAAAAATCAACTCTGAGCGGAAAAATGCCCAACGTCATTCGCGTTCTTTTCCATTGTCCAATCGAATGAATGGAGGCGGGTCTTCTGTTGTGGTGACGAAAGTTTACCGTTGCTTAAAAAGTCCGGAGACTGCAAGAAATGGAGGAGAAACCTTTGGTGTCTATCGTGGGTAACCCGGAGCTGTATTATTTATGTTTCTGCTAATATGACAGTATACTTAACGGCAAAAACTAAGATTTTAGAGCACTCGGGTCGGTGGGGTCACAACCTCTGCCTATTATGTTTCTGCAGCTCGACTGCTGGCCAAAAAATGGCTTTCGACGCAAAAAGACGTGTGGCCCGTTTTGAAGAGGCAAGCAAAGAGGAGCCCGCCTTCCAAAACCGGGAGTCGAACCCGGGCCGCCTGGGTGAAAACCAGGAATCCTGACCGCTAGACCATATGGGAACTGGGCAGTGGAAGCCTTGTCCGGGTAAAATATTTTTTCCAAAAATACTCACGCCACGCATTAGAAAAAACAAGCGTGGTCTTGCATTGTAACCGTTATTTCAAGGAAAAACACCCTATTGCCGATCTGTCAAGGTTCAGAAAAGAAAAAAGCATGAGATTAACGATGAAACTGAGACACGCTTTTAACCGGGTAAATTGCTGATTATTGGCTAGTTCGGATTTCTTTTCGTGTCCAACTTTTCCTCAAAGCCCAGCTGGCACGTAGGAATAGGGCAACAATTCGGCAAGCCCGTGACATCAAAACCATACTGCATTACGCAAAAAGCAGAGAGCGAGCCAGCCAGGAGTCGGACCTAGAGTCTTCTGACCTCTAATCTGTTCCGTAGAAACACGGTGCAGCAACCCGTGGCAGGAGACTGTTTGTGCGGCAGTTTATAGCTTGCTACCACCTTGTCGGTTCACATCCACGTAGGTGCAGAAAAAGGTCACGACCGTCACCGGCATTCTTTCGCAGAGGCAATATTGTAGCCTATGAGGTTTGTCCGAGGCGCGATCATTGCTGGTTGAAAACTTTGTCCAATACCCCGCCAGGATGACTTGAAATACAGTTATCTTTGGCAATTTTTGCTTGTCTCTCTGGAGGCTTAGAGTTTTGTTGAGAAATATAGCCTTGTTTCGTTTAGGTTTTTTTTTTCCTCGCCAAAAAAACGGTCTGCTGATGATAGTGCGCCAGAGCCAGAAGGTTTTTTTGTTTTGTCAATATGTTCTCAAGACAAGTATCGTTAAACTGCAGCGCAATTGCAGCTCACCGTTACCCATCGTAAACATGTTGGGCCTGTCTGGTCCGGTGGCCTCTCAGTGGCGCTAAAGCTTCGAATGCATGTCGAGCACAATGTATTAGCCTACCACCGCCTTAACCACTGGACCACCTCGTCATCCGGCGGGGTTTCTTTATTTAACATTCCTGATTCATGTGCATGTGGATGCATTCTTCGTCTTTTGTTTCAGCCGTCGAGGGCCTGTTTTCCACTGAGGCCCTGCGCCAAACTCCCTATGAGACACAATCGAACGTTAGTAGTAACCTCCGATTACGGCCGAATGTGGATTCTGCTCGGACGACGGGGCACCGGTACATCCTTTGTAGCTTTAGCTTATTAGCCAAACGCTACACCAGTTTGCCATTTCCCATGAAATCATCCTTGATTTCCATAAGAAAGGTGCCCCAAATTGGTGGAAAATCACATCTCAACCATACGCTGTCCAAAGCATTAAACCGCCTTCACGCGGCAAAACAGAACATGTTGTTGGCCCGCACTGCTGGGTCAAACTGCGCTTCCCAAAAACAGATTGGGTCAAAACTGACAGAAGAAATCTCTAAGCCTGCTTTAAGCCCTACCCACGGGACGGGTTGACAGTCTCGCACAACGCGAGAGCCTCAGTTTCGCCTGTGTAATTTGGGGGCCAATGAAAACTGCATCCAACTAAAATTACAAACAAAATTTTAGGACTCTAATGATGTTTCAAATGTAACTTTTCTCATCTCTGTTGTTAGGTTGTAACCATCTCTGAGACTCAAAGTGTCAGAACTCGCCTAAGCTGGTTTTGCAAAATGGAGGTCAAGACTATACTTTCAGGGATCGTTTCTATAGTTTCTAACTAAGAAATGTGTTTCAAAAGTGTAGTGTCTCCCAAACTACGATGATGAGCTTTGATACTCTTTTCTGAGCGTGAATCGGGTGTGGAGTAATGGTTTATTTCATATGCTCCAAACCATTGATGAACGTTCTGTGTAGCATTTAAGCAACATAGAAGAAGAGAGTATGGTCAGAGTGGTCTCTGAAAAATGTAAATATCAGATTAAAAATCTTATGAATCGTTATGATTGAGATTTTTTTTTATTTTTTTTTTAACATTTTTGTTGGTGGGTGTCACCATCCTTGATATTCAGAATGTCAGGATAAGATGTCAGCTGGTTCTATCAACTTAAATTTGCCATAAAATGCATTGAGAGAATATTTTAATTTGTTCTTTGATATCTGCATAGAAGGTATATGGCATAGGAAAGGGCAAACAATCTCCAGAAACGGTTTTACAGGACCATTTACAACCCTAGGATTTGTCCCTAGAATGAAATGCTCTGTTATTGCCTTTTTTGGAAGCTTCATGAATATTAATGAGCTCTGCTCCGATTGGCTGTTTCACAGAGCTGCTCATCTCTATAGCTGGCACATTGATAAAAATATATATTTAATTAGGAGCTCTAGCGGCTTTTAATATGTGGTTTGTTGAATCTGCCGTTTTGTATCGCAGACATTTAAGTCTCATTACTGTGATCCATGTGCTCTGTGTAAAGTTATAATGCAGAGGGAGCGCTTCTTACCACACAAGTTCAGCTGCTTCTCGGTGATACTCTGGATCTGTAAATCATTCGCCAGCATCAGCGCAGTTATTTCTCCATCATTCACCATCATCAGCACAGTCATCTCTCTGTTTATGTGGTAAGTGATATCTTTTGGTTTTCGACGTGACAGAAGCCTGTATTGCTGTCTGTTTGTTCTCATGGTATTAGCAGGCCAGCGTTTGATAGTCTCTTCCCTGGTGGTCTAGTGGTTAGGATTCGGCGCTCTCACCGCCGCGGCCCGGGTTCGATTCCCGGTCAGGGAATGCGCTTTTGCCTCCCCCCCCAACGGCAGACTGTGAAATCAAGCTCTGTTGGCCGCTTTCAGAAGGCCAAACCCCCCCAAAAAAGGTGGGCACGTGAAAAACGAACTCCTTCGAGCCGGAGTCGAACCAGCGACCTAAGGATTGCCGACGCTCCTCCTACAGTCCTCCGCTCTACCAGCTGAGCTATCGAAGGCACGGGTCGGTGGGGTCACAACCTCGGCCTTTTATGTTTCTGCAGCTCGACTGCTGGCCAAAAAATGGCTTTCGATGCAGAAAAACGTGCGGCCCGTTTTGAAGAGGCAAGCAAAGAGGAGCCCGCCTTCCAATACCGGGAGTCGAACCCGGGCCGCCTGGGTGAAATCCAGGAATCCTGACTGGTAACAAAAAGGAGCTCGCCTTCCCTTACCGGGAGTCAAACCCGGGCCGCCTGGGTGAAATCCAGGAATCCTGACTGGTAGCAAAAAGGAGCTCGCCTTCCCTTACCGGGAGTCAAACCAAGGCCGCCTGAGTGAAAACCAGGAACCCTGACCGCTAGACCATAGGGGAATTGGTCAGTGGAAGCCTTGTCCGTGTAAAAAAAAAAGATTTTAAACTGCATTACGCAAAAATTTGGATTAGGCGGCGATCACACCGAACGCGTTTTTGCAGTTGGAGGCGCCTTTTTGAATGGTTTTCTGTTGGCAGTGAGCGTTCTGCGCGCTGTTTATGCGCCCCGGCGCCTCACGTTTGTGCAGGAGCGCTCTGAGCGCCTGAAGTTGAAAAAAAAAATCAACTCTGAGCGGAAAAATGCCCAACGTCATTCGCGTTCTTTTCCATTGTCCAATCGAATGAATGGAGAGGCGGGTCTTCTGTTGTGGTGACGAAAGTTTACCGTTGCTTAAAAAGTCCAGAGACTGCAAGAAATGGAGGAGAAATCTTTGGTGTCTATCGTGGGTAACCCGGAGCTGTATTATTTATGTTTCTGCTAATATGTCAGTATACTTAACGGCAAAAACTAAGATTTTAGAGCACTCGCGTTATAATCCTTTGATTTGACTGACAGGACAGCTGTTTTTGTCGTTGCTTAAAACTAAAATAGGCGTTTGGTGTTTTTATTTAAACCTAAATAAGTTCGTCTACCAGCTGAGCTATCGAAGGCACGGGTCTGTGGGGTCCCAACCTCGGCCTATTATGTTTCTGCAGCTCGACTGCTGGCCAAAAAATGGCTTTCGACACAGAAAGACGTGTGGCCCGTTTTGAAGAGACAAGCTAAGAGGAGCCCGCCTTCCAATACCGGGAGTCGAACCCTGGCCGCCTGGGTGAAAACCAGGAATCCTGACTGGTAGCAAAAAGGAGCCCGCCTTCCCATACCGGGAGTCGAACCCGGGAACCCAGGAACCCAGGAATCCTGACCGCTAGACCATATGGGAAATGGTCAGTGGAAGCCTTGTCCGGGTAAAAAATTTTTTCCAAAAATACTCACGCCACGCATTCGAAAAAACAAGCGTGGTCTTGCATTGTAACCGTTATCTCAAGGAAAAACACCCTATTGCCGATCTGTCAAGGTTCAGAATAGAAAAAAGCATGAGATTAACGATGAAACTGAGACACGCTTTTAACCGGGTAAATTGCTGATTATTGGCTAGTTCGGATTTCATTTCGTGTCCAACTTTTCCTCAAAGCCCGGGTGGCACGTAGGAATAGGGCAACAATTCGGCAAGCCCGTGACATCAAAACCATACTGCATTACGCAAAAAGCAGAGAGCGAGCCAGCCAGGAGTCAGACCTAGAGTCTTCTGATCCGTAGTCAGACGCGTTATCCATTGCGCCACTGGCCCACCGTCTGGGGGACCTCGTGCTTGCACCCGACTTGTTGGTTTTCGACGTGACAGAAGCCTGTATTGCTGTCTGCTTGTTCTCATGGTATTAGCAGGCCAGTGTTTGATTTGCTCTTCACCTGGTGGTCTAGTGGTTAGGATTTGGCGCTCTCACCGCCGCGGCCCGGGTTCGGTTCCCGGTCAGGGAATGCGCTTTTGCCTCCCCCCCCCCAACGGCAGACTGTGAAATCAAGCTCTGTTGGCCGCTTTCAGAAGGCCAAACCCCCCCAAAAAAGGTGGGCACGTGAAAAACGAACTCCTTCGAGCCAGAGTCGAACCAGCGACCTAAGGATTGCCGACGCTCCTCCTACAGTCCTCCGCTCTACCAGCTGAGATATCGAAGGCACGGGTCGGTGGGGTCACAACCTCGGCCTTTTATGTTTCTGCAGCTCGACTACTGGCCAAAAAATGGCTTTCGATGCAGGAAGACGTGCGGCCCGTTTTGAAGAGGCAAGCAAAGAGGTGCCCGCCTTCCAATACCGGGAGTCGAACCCGGGCCGCCTGGTTGAAATACAGGAATCCTGACTGGTAGCAAAAAGGAGCTCGCCTTCCCTTACCGGGAGTCGAACCCGGGCCGCCTGGGTGAAATCCAGGAATCCTGACTGGTAGCAAAAAGGAGCTCGCCTTCCCTTACCGGGAGTCAAACCAAGGCCGCCTGGGTGAAAACCAGGAACCCTGACCGCTAGACCATAGGGGAATTGGTCAGTGGAAGCCTTGTCCGTGTAAAAAAAAAAGATTTTAAACTGCATAACGCAAAAATTTGGATTAGGCGGCGATCACACCGAACGCGTTTTTGCAGTTGGAGGCGCCTTTTTGAATGGTTTTCTGTTGGCAGTGAGCGTTCTGCGCGCTGTTTATGCGCCCCGGCGCCTCACGTTTGTGCAGGAGCGCTCTGAGCGCCTGAAGTTGAAAAAAAAATCAACTCTGAGCGGAAAAATGCCCAACGTCATTCGCGTTCTTTTCCATTGTCCAATCGAATGAATGGAGAGGCGGGTCTTCTGTTGTGGTGACGAAAGTTTACCGTTGCTTAAAAAGTCCGGAGACTGCAAGAAATGGAGGAGAAACCTTTGGTGTCTATCGTGGGTAACCCGGAGCTGTATTATTTATGTTTCTGCTAATATGACAGTATACTTAACGGCAAAAACTAAGATTTTAGAGCACTCGCGTTATAATCCTTTGATTTGACTGACAGGACAGCTGTTTTTGTCGTTGCTTAAAACTAAAATAGGCGTTTGGTGTTTTTATTTAAACCTAAATAAGTTCGTCTACCAGCTGAGCTATCGAAGGCACGGGTCTGTGGGGTCCCAACCTCGGCCTATTATGTTTCTGCAGCTCGACTGCTGGCCAAAAAATGGCTTTCGACACAGAAAGACATGTGGCCCGTTTTGAAGAGACAAGCAAAGAGGAGCCCGCCTTCCAATACCGGGAGTCGAACCCGGGCCGCCTGGGTGAAAACCAAGAATGCTGACCGCTAGACCATATGCGAACTGGTCAGTGGAAGCCTTGTCCGGGTGGAAAAAAATATTCCAAAAATACTTACGCCACGCATTCGAAAAAACAAGCGTGGTCTTGCATTGTAACCGTTATCTCAAGGAAAAACACCCTATTGCCGATCTGTCAAGGTTCAGAATAGAAAAAAGCATGAGATTAACGATGAAACTGAGACACGCTTTTAACCGGGTAAATTGCTGATTATTGGCTAGTTCGGATTTCATTTCGTGTCCAACTTTTCCTCAAAGCCCGGGTGGCACGTAGGAATAGGGCAACAATTCGGCAAGCCCGTGACATCAAAACCATACTGCATTACGCAAAAAGCAGAGAGCGAGCCAGCCGGGAGTCAGACCTAGAGTCTTCTGATCCGTAGTCAGACGCGTTATCCATTGCGCCACTGGCCCACCGTCTGGGGGACCTCGTGCTTGCACCCGACTTGTTGGTTTTCGACGTGACAGAAGCCTGTATTGCTGTCTGCTTGTTCTCATGGTATTAGCAGGCCAGCATTTGATATGCTCTTCCCTGGTGGTCTAGTGGTTAGGATTCGGCGCTCTCACCGCCGCGGCCCGAGTTCGATTCCCGGTCAGAGAGTTCGCTTTTGCCCCCCTTCCCAACGGCAGACTTTGAAATCAAGCTCTGTTGGCCGCTTTCAGAAGGCCAAACCCCCCCAAAAAAGGTGGGCACGTGAAAAACGAACTCCTTCGAGCCGGAGTCGAACCAGCGACCTAAGGATTGCCGACGCTCCTCCTACAGTCCTCCGCTCTACCAGCTGAGCTATCGAAGGCACGGGTCGGTGGGGTCACAACCTCGGCCTTTTATGTTTCTGCAGCTCGACTGCTGGCCAAAAAATGGCTTTCGATGCAGAAAAACGTGCGGCCCGTTTTGAAGAGGCAAGCAAAGAGGAGCCCGCCTTCCAATACCGGGAGTCGAACCCGGGCCGCCTGGGTGAAATCCAGGAATCCTGACTGGTAGCAAAAAGGAGCTCGCCTTCCCTTACCGGGAGTCGAACCCGGGCCGCCTGGGTGAAATCCAGGAATCCTGACCGCTAGACCATAGGGGAACTGGTCAGTGGAAGCCTTGTCCGTGTAAAAAAAAAAGATTTTAAACTGCATTACGCAAAAATTTGGATTAGGCGGCGATCACACCGAACGCTTTTTTGCAGTTGGAGGCGCCTTTTTGAATGGTTTTCTGTTGGCAGTGAGCGTTCTGCGCGCTGTTTATGCGCCCCGGCGCCTCACGTTTGTGCAGGAGCGCTCTGAGCGCCTGAAGTTGAAAAAAAAAATCAACTCTGAGCGGAAAAATGCCCAACGTCATTCGCGTTCTTTTCCATTGTCCAATCGAATGAATGGAGGCGGGTCTTCTGTTGTGGTGACGAAAGTTTACCGTTGCTTAAAAAGTCCGGAGACTGCAAGAAATGGAGGAGAAACCTTTGGTGTCTATCGTGGGTAACCCGGAGCTGTATTATTTATGTTTCTGCTAATATGACAGTATACTTAACGGCAAAAACTAAGATTTTAGAGCACTCGCGTTATAATCCTTTGATTTGACTGACAGGACAGCTGTTTTTGTCGTTGCTTAAAACTAAAATAGGCGTTTGGTGTTTTTATTTAAACCTAAATAAGTTCGTCTACCAGCTGAGCTATCGAAGGCACGGGTCTGTGGGGTCCCAACCTCGGCCTATTATGTTTCTGCAGCTCGACTGCTGGCCAAAAAATGGCTTTCGACACAGAAAGACATGTGGCCCGTTTTGAAGAGACAAGCAAAGAGGAGCCCGCCTTCCAATACCGGGAGTCGAACCCGGGCCGCCTGGGTGAAAACCAAGAATGCTGACCGCTAGACCATATGCGAACTGGTCAGTGGAAGCCTTGTCCGGGTGGAAAAAAATATTCCAAAAATACTTACGCCACGCATTCGAAAAAACAAGCGTGGTCTTGCATTGTAACCGTTATCTCAAGGAAAAACACCCTATTGCCGATCTGTCAAGGTTCAGAATAGAAAAAAGCATGAGATTAACGATGAAACTGAGACACGCTTTTAACCGGGTAAATTGCTGATTATTGGCTAGTTCGGATTTCATTTCGTGTCCAACTTTTCCTCAAAGCCCGGGTGGCACGTAGGAATAGGGCAACAATTCGGCAAGCCCGTGACATCAAAACCATACTGCATTACGCAAAAAGCAGAGAGCGAGCCAGCCGGGAGTCAGACCTAGAGTCTTCTGATCCGTAGTCAGACGCGTTATCCATTGCGCCACTGGCCCACCGTCTGGGGGACCTCGTGCTTGCACCCGACTTGTTGGTTTTCGACGTGACAGAAGCCTGTATTGCTGTCTGCTTGTTCTCATGGTATTAGCAGGCCAGCATTTGATATGCTCTTCCCTGGTGGTCTAGTGGTTAGGATTCGGCGCTCTCACCGCCGCGGCCCGAGTTCGATTCCCGGTCAGAGAGTTCGCTTTTGCCCCCCTTCCCAACGGCAGACTTTGAAATCAAGCTCTGTTGGCCGCTTTCAGAAGGCCAAACCCCCCCAAAAAAGGTGGGCACGTGAAAAACGAACTCCTTCGAGCCGGAGTCGAACCAGCGACCTAAGGATTGCCGACGCTCCTCCTACAGTCCTCCGCTCTACCAGCTGAGCTATCGAAGGCACGGGTCGGTGGGGTCACAACCTCGGCCTTTTATGTTTCTGCAGCTCGACTGCTGGCCAAAAAATGGCTTTCGATGCAGAAAAACGTGCGGCCCGTTTTGAAGAGGCAAGCAAAGAGGAGCCCGCCTTCCAATACCGGGAGTCGAACCCGGGCCGCCTGGGTGAAATCCAGGAATCCTGACTGGTAGCAAAAAGGAGCTCGCCTTCCCTTACCGGGAGTCGAACCCGGGCCGCCTGGGTGAAATCCAGGAATCCTGACCGCTAGACCATAGGGGAACTGGTCAGTGGAAGCCTTGTCCGTGTAAAAAAAAAAGATTTTAAACTGCATTACGCAAAAATTTGGATTAGGCGGCGATCACACCGAACGCTTTTTTGCAGTTGGAGGCGCCTTTTTGAATGGTTTTCTGTTGGCAGTGAGCGTTCTGCGCGCTGTTTATGCGCCCCGGCGCCTCACGTTTGTGCAGGAGCGCTCTGAGCGCCTGAAGTTGAAAAAAAAAATCAACTCTGAGCGGAAAAATGCCCAACGTCATTCGCGTTCTTTTCCATTGTCCAATCGAATGAATGGAGGCGGGTCTTCTGTTGTGGTGACGAAAGTTTACCGTTGCTTAAAAAGTCCGGAGACTGCAAGAAATGGAGGAGAAACCTTTGGTGTCTATCGTGGGTAACCCGGAGCTGTATTATTTATGTTTCTGCTAATATGACAGTATACTTAACGGCAAAAACTAAGATTTTAGAGCACTCGGGTCGGTGGGGTCACAACCTCTGCCTATTATGTTTCTGCAGCTCGACTGCTGGCCAAAAAATGGCTTTCGACGCAAAAAGACGTGTGGCCCGTTTTGAAGAGGCAAGCAAAGAGGAGCCCGCCTTCCAAAACCGGGAGTCGAACCCGGGCCGCCTGGGTGAAAACCAGGAATCCTGACCGCTAGACCATATGGGAACTGGGCAGTGGAAGCCTTGTCCGGGTAAAATATTTTTTCCAAAAATACTCACGCCACGCATTAGAAAAAACAAGCGTGGTCTTGCATTGTAACCGTTATTTCAAGGAAAAACACCCTATTGCCGATCTGTCAAGGTTCAGAAAAGAAAAAAGCATGAGATTAACGATGAAACTGAGACACGCTTTTAACCGGGTAAATTGCTGATTATTGGCTAGTTCGGATTTCTTTTCGTGTCCAACTTTTCCTCAAAGCCCAGCTGGCACGTAGGAATAGGGCAACAATTCGGCAAGCCCGTGACATCAAAACCATACTGCATTACGCAAAAAGCAGAGAGCGAGCCAGCCAGGAGTCGGACCTAGAGTCTTCTGACCTCTAATCTGTTCCGTAGAAACACGGTGCAGCAACCCGTGGCAGGAGACTGTTTGTGCGGCAGTTTATAGCTTGCTACCACCTTGTCGGTTCACATCCACGTAGGTGCAGAAAAAGGTCACGACCGTCACCGGCATTTTTTCGCAGAGGCAATATTGTAGCCTATGAGGTTTGTCCGAGGCGCGATCATTGCTGGTTGAAAACTTTGTCCAATACCCCGCCAGGATGACTTGAAATACAGTTATCTTTGGCAATTTTTGCTTGTCTCTCTGGAGGCTTAGAGTTTTGTTGAGAAATATAGCCTTGTTTCGTTTAGGTTTTTTTTTTCCTCGCCAAAAAAACGGTCTGCTGATGATAGTGCGCCAGAGCCAGAAGGTTTTTTTGTTTTGTCAATATGTTCTCAAGACAAGTATCGTTAAACTGCAGCGCAATTGCAGCTCACCGTTACCCATCGTAAACATGTTGGGCCTGTCTGGTCCGGTGGCCTCTCAGTGGCGCTAAAGCTTCGAATGCATGTCGAGCACAATGTATTAGCCTACCACCGCCTTAACCACTGGACCACCTCGTCATCCGGCGGGGTTTCTTTATTTAACATTCCTGATTCATGTGCATGTGGATGCATTCTTCGTCTTTTGTTTCAGCCGTCGAGGGCCTGTTTTCCACTGAGGCCCTGCGCCAAACTCCCTATGAGACACAATCGAACGTTAGTAGTAACCTCCGATTACGGCCGAATGTGGATTCTGCTCGGACGACGGGGCACCGGTACATCCTTTGTAGCTTTAGCTTATTAGCCAAACGCTACACCAGTTTGCCATTTCCCATGAAATCATCCTTGATTTCCATAAGAAAGGTGCCCCAAATTGGTGGAAAATCACATCTCAACCATACGCTGTCCAAAGCATTAAACCGCCTTCACGCGGCAAAACAGAACATGTTGTTGGCCCGCACTGCTGGGTCAAACTGCGTTTCCCAAAAACAGATTGGGTCAAAACTGACAGAAGAAATCTCTAAGCCTGCTTTAAGCCCTACCCACGGGACGGGTTGACAGTCTCGCACAACGCGAGAGCCTCAGTTTCGCCTGTGTAATTTGGGGGCCAATGAAAACTGCATCCAACTAAAATTACAAACAAAATTTTAGGACTCTAATGATGTTTCAAATGTAACTTTTCTCATCTCTGTTGTTAGGTTGTAACCATCTCTGAGACTCAAAGTGTCAGAACTCGCCTAAGCTGGTTTTGCAAAATGGAGGTCAAGACTATACTTTCAGGGATCGTTTCTATAGTTTCTAACTAAGAAATGTGTTTCAAAAGTGTAGTGTCTCCCAAACTACGATGATGAGCTTTGATACTCTTTTCTGAGCGTGAATCGGGTGTGGAGTAATGGTTTATTTCATATGCTCCAAACCATTGATGAACGTTCTGTGTAGCATTTAAGCAACATAGAAGAAGAGAGTATGGTCAGAGTGGTCTCTGAAAAATGTAAATATCAGATTAAAAATCTTATGAATCGTTATGATTGAGATTTTTTTTTATTTTTTTTTTAACATTTTTGTTGGTGGGTGTCACCATCCTTGATATTCAGAATGTCAGGATAAGATGTCAGCTGGTTCTATCAACTTAAATTTGCCATAAAATGCATTGAGAGAATATTTTAATTTGTTCTTTGATATCTGCATAGAAGGTATATGGCATAGGAAAGGGCAAACAATCTCCAGAAACGGTTTTACAGGACCATTTACAACCCTAGGATTTGTCCCTAGAATGAAATGCTCTGTTATTGCCTTTTTTGGAAGCTTCATGAATATTAATGAGCTCTGCTCCGATTGGCTGTTTCACAGAGCTGCTCATCTCTATAGCTGGCACATTGATAAAAATATATATTTAATTAGGAGCTCTAGCGGCTTTTAATATGTGGTTTGTTGAATCTGCCGTTTTGTATCGCAGACATTTAAGTCTCATTACTGTGATCCATGTGCTCTGTGTAAAGTTATAATGCAGAGGGAGCGCTTCTTACCACACAAGTTCAGCTGCTTCTCGGTGATACTCTGGATCTGTAAATCATTCGCCAGCATCAGCGCAGTTATTTCTCCATCATTCACCATCATCAGCACAGTCATCTCTCTGTTTATGTGGTAAGTGATATCTTTTGTACTGAAATGTAACAGGCTAGCGCTAGCATTAAGCTAACCGTGTCCCTTCAGTGGCTTGCCTTGTTTTACTGATGTACTGACGTTACCGATGATTGGGCGATGCAAATGTTGGAGGCGTAACTATTAACGATCCCGGGACTGTTGCGTAACAGTCGGTGTTATGTTGGAATTGACATATAAATCTAGTGTTTGCAAAAGACCACCGAAATATAGAAGATTTATCCTTATCCTTATATAGATTTATCCTTGATTTCCATAAGAAAGGTGCCCCAAATTGGTGGAAAATCACATCTCAACCATACGCTGACCAAAGCATTGAACCGCCTTCACGCGGCAAGACAGAACATGTTGTTGGCCCGCACTGCTGGGTCAAACTGCGCTTCCCAATAACAGATTGGGTCAAAACTGACAGAAGAAAACTCTAAGCCTGCTCTAAGCACTACCCACGGGACGGCTCGACAGTCTTGCACAACGCGAGAGCCTCCGTTTCGCCTGTGTCATTTGGGAGCCGATGAAAACTGCGTCAGACCCGGTGAAGGAGACCACAACCAGCCCGGCTAGCTCAGTCGGTAGAGCATGAGACTCTTAATCTCAGGGTTGTGGGTTCGAGCCCCACGTTGGGCGGCTCTGTTGGCGCTCTTTCTTCCCAACAGGGTGGCGGGCTCCAGCGTGCCCTTTCTCCGCACAGGCTAAGTGGATTTTGCGAGCTCCGGAAACATCTTTCAAAACAGCCTGTTAGTACGTGCGATTCTAATCCCTAACCCTAACCCTTGCTTTTACAACCGTGATCCCGCGGCAGCAGATGCGCAATGTCTGTCTCTGTGGCGCTACCTGGAGCAGGATCGTCTGTTTCCGTGGCCGTCTCCTCGTCCAATCGCCGATCTCGCCGTCCATTGTGAGAATGGACGAGAGCCAATCGCGACGCTCGCCGTCCATTGTAAGAACCCAGATAGCAGACCAACACTGAATCAACATTGAATCAATGTTAATGCATCAATCATATTATCATTGAATCAATGTTGACATTTTACATTGTTTTTTCATCAGTTTTGCACCCTGAAATAATGTTATTTCAATGATGAAAAATCGATCAAGATGGTCATTAAATCAACATTTCTTCAACTTAAATTAAATCACTTATTTAATATTGAATTAACATAGAAACATTATCAAATCAATCATGCTTTTTACTTTTTTCCATCAGAGAACATGCATGACTGTAATTAATATGGTTTTGATACAAGTCACTCAAAGTAAACAACATCCTTTAGTTTACATGCAAATGTGTTTATTTTTGCCCCACACTATTTGAACAATAATAAAAATAACATTGAATTCAGGTAAAACAAATTATTTAAAAAATCCAACAACAAAAAACTTTGTGGTAACTTCAAAAATTATAGACCCTGATTCACAGACAGGGTTTAGCTTAAATCAGGACTAGACCATAGTTAAATTAGGCCATTTAAACAGCTTTTATAAAATCCAAGGGAAAAACACATTACTGGTGTGCATCTGAGACAAAACAATAGCAATGACATTTTAAGATCTGTCAGAGTAAGTTATTTTCAGTTAAGAGAGCTTAAACATGAGTTTAGTTTGGGACTAGCTTGTGAAATGGGGGACAGAGCTTAAAATACAATGTACATACAGGATATGATAAAATGAATGACAAAGTGGCTTTAATACATGGAACAGTTAATTCTGAATTTATAAAGCAAATGCCAGGAGAAGAGCCTGTAAAGCTGACAACATATAACAAATGCAACCTGCATCTACAAAATGGAACAACATTGAAATTAAAACTCACCATCAAAGCTAGAAACACTAACATACCACAGACTGAGACATTACCAGTTTGCTGTTCAGGTCTTGAAGTTTGAAGTTTTTCATGGATTGAAGCTACTTTTCTCATTAAAAAAAGATGTCCTGTCTCCTAGTCTGATAGTCTGAACTCAGGGCTTTCCACCATGAGGCAATGTCCCCAAGCCATACAGGGCCACATTAGAGCCAATGTTGCACTGTCACAGAAATGATGATATCTGAGGCCTCCTTCTTCTCAGCTTTCACTTGTTGTAAGGCATCTAAAGTATAAAAACAAACAGGATGTTAAAACTGCACAATGGTGTAAAACATTTGATTAGTAGTAGTGTAACTGAAAGAAGGTGGGTCCTAAATATTTGGAAATGTGACTTAATGTACTACAAAATTAAGTGCAAATTGTAATTAGAATTTAATATGGCAGATGAGTGCACTTAAAATAAATATTTTTTTTCTGTCTACAAAGTTAAGATCTATTGAAAACATAATTAAGGCTTTTCTCATTAGAGTTAAGATGTTTAAGACTTTTAATGGGTTTAAATTTGATCAAACTGAAATTAAGACAAAAGGACCAATGTGGACCCTGACTTACCATGCACATCTTGGAGCCTGGTGTCTGTAAATTGAGTTTTTTTGTTCAGGCTGATCTTTCAGTCTCCCACTGCCCAGTTCATCTGAGAAGCCAGCTCACTGGTTAGAGTACAACACAGCATCCTAACACGTGCCTCCAACAGGAAAACAGCCAACCTAAAAGGGTGTCAGGAACATATAAACATGGATAAGTTACAAATAATTGTCATGGGAATGTAGTTGTTGTTGTTTTTTAAGTTATAAAACATTAAAAACAGCATTCACTTGGTAGATGC
The DNA here is from genome assembly GCF_049309525.1 of Garra rufa. Classification (NCBI taxonomy): domain Eukaryota; kingdom Metazoa; phylum Chordata; class Actinopteri; order Cypriniformes; family Cyprinidae; genus Garra; species Garra rufa. The sequence continues at coordinate 20,411,539 of NW_027394276.1, read as the reverse complement.
ATATTGAATAAAAAAACATGCTTTTGTCAATAAATAAATAAAATAAAATAATATAATCTTAAAATGTAAATTACCATCACACATCTGGCATCTTCACATTAAAGAGTCCACTCTGGTAGCTGCTATCTCTTGAAACCCCAGACACTGGTTCAGCCAGTCTTCAGTCCTGATGTGAGCAAAGCTGTGAAATGTCCTTCTGATGGGCCTACGAAAAGGAAAAAATGGAGGGTGAAAAACACTGTTATTAGGTTAAGCAAATCCGTTTTGTGACACACTGACTTAAGGTGTTAAGTATTAACGTTATATTAAGCTAATATATTAAATAAAATAATCAAAAATGTGACCCTGGTCCACAAAACCAGTCATAAGTGTCAATTTTTCAAAATTGAGATTTTACATCATCTAAAGGCTGAATAAATAAGCTTTCCATTGATGTAAGGTTTGTTAGGACAGGAAAATATTGGTCTGAGATATAACCATTTGAAAATCTGGAATCCGAAGGTGCAGAAAAATCAAAATACTGAGAAAATCACCTTTAAAGTTGTTCAAATGAAGTTCTTAGAAATGCATATTACTAAACCCAAATTAAGTTTTGATACATTTAACGTTATGGTAGGAAAATTAGAAAATATCTTCATGGAACATGATCCTTACTTCATATCCTAATGATTTTTGACAAATCGATCATTTTGACCTATGCAACGTATTTTTGGCTATTGCTACAAATATACCCCTGCTACTTAAGACTGGTTTTGTGGTCCAGGGTCACATATATTAAAGGAACCATATGTAAGAAATTTATGTCAGTTAATCATAAAATGGCCCTGACATGTCACTAGACATTAAGAAATCATGTTCATTTCAAATACTTATATCACTGACAACAGTGGTCCGGCCAGGATATTGTCATTTAAAAGTGAGAGTTGCAGCCCTCAACTGATGTTATTGTTGTCATTTTGTGTTTTGGTCTGAGGCGCCACCCTCCAGCTATCTAACAATCACGAAATCAGTAGAGTTTTGTGAGACGGGTTGCCAGCTCTGTTACAGCTGCACGAACGTGTCGGATAAAACATGTATAACGTTACGAAACCTAAAAGACCTCGTTATGAATCCGAAATACGTCGTGACAAAGTCCGAAATAAAACAAGGATTTGTATAGGAGATGCCTTTGAAAGATGGAGACGGCTGAAAACGTAGAAGAATTTGAAGATAGACGCCAACGTTGCTGATTTTCTCCTGGACAGGTAAGATTCATCTATGTTTGGCTAACTTTGCTTCCGTACACAGTGGATTTTCCACGGTCGGCAGTGCTAAATGCATTCATAAAAAGCTTTATATCGCACCACTAGCAGGGTATGAAAACAATCTATGTTCCGACTGAAATGTGGTATTACAGTACATCTTTGCGAAACATTTGGCTAATCGCCATCTGTAAATTTTTGCGATACATAATTACTTCGCAAAACATCTCTTGTGAAGAATAAACATAATTAACAGAAGAAAACAAATTACTGTGTAGGACTCGTCACTTGCCATTGAAGCTCCTTGTAGCACTAGCAGCCTACTCCTGTAGCTTAGCTGGCAACCTCGAGTCAGGGGGGAGCGGGAGGGGATACACCGTTCTACAGTATTTTGAAAGTGATTGCAGTACCAGTTTTGGCCACAATCCTACATACGGTTCCTTTAAACTAATTACATAAAAATGAGAAAATCAAACAATGCAAGGTTTCCCCTATATCAGTCCTATATATCAGTCAAAGAAGGAGCTGAGAGAAATTCAAAATAGGTCGATAGCACGAATAAGAAATTTGTGAAAATATTTATTACATTAAAATTTTCCATTCTATATTTTTTCAGGATAGAAAGTCAAAATCGCGATCGGTCTGCTTGTGCTGTCACATATAGTGTTGAAAAACAAACATTCAAACAACACTCTCACTGTTGTATCTGCTAGAGGTTGGTGGAAAAACAAGCCGAAATGTATTATATTTTCTGAAAATCCTTACCTGGCCGTTCGTTGCGGACAGCGCGCGTTCATGTGACTCATCGCAGACTCGCAGTTCACTCGGACTTGTCCAGATAAAAACACACAAGTTGCAAGGAAGATGAATAACGTTAGTGAAATAAACGCATAATTAAATAAAGTCCATGTAACGTTAACTTACTTCTTTTCTCTGAGATGAATCAATACACATCTGTGAACTGTCGTCAAATAAAGGGAACTCTCTGTAACGGAAGTAAATGGATTATTTTATTATTATTTCTAAGCGTTATATTTTACGTCAATTTTTTGTGACCTTTTATAACTTACCTCTAATAAAACAGTTTGACGTTGCCTCGTCTGCGTCCGTTTCGCATTTGAAATCTGTAATGCCGCGCTTTGATTTGATTGGCGGTTGGCAGCCAGCTTTAAGTTGCATTACTGCCACCTAATGGATTGGATTGAGGCGCATAAAAAAAATCTGAATTCTCTCTATTAACCTGTAGTCTTTTAGGTGATTCATTAAATGTATGCAAATTCTATATGATTTAAATCTCACAATTATAATGAATATATAAATCATAAATAATATAAATAGTTATAATTTAAATGTTTAATTATAATTTGGAAGTATTTTGCTTTAAAAAAAATTAAAATGTTTAATTTAATATTATAATATATATACCTGGATGACCACAATAATCATAAAGACATTCATTGGAGCATTTATTCATTATCAGTCTCTGGCTGAATTCTGTGCTCCTTTAGCTATAGCCAAAAACAGCTAGCTAATGAACACATTATTAGCAGCAGTAATAGTAGTAGCTATGTTGGTTGGTTTTTAGTAATTAATGATTAAATGCAACTACTACTACTATTACTTTTGCTAATAATATCCTGCTGGTTTATCTGACCTATCTAATGGTAACAGTTAATCTACACACTCTGCAGTTTTATTTGTGTATTTATTGGTGCTGCTAGTGGTGATGATGAATGATGACAAAATTAACAGAATTTATTGTTTAATGAGCATGTGCCCAATACATTTCAGGAAAATGTGCCATATTTAAGTGTTGAATGAGGAATTGACAGTCTAAGTCCCACTAGTGAAATGCTGACCAAAAATCAACATTGATTCAATATTTTTTATTTCAACACAGAAAAGCATTGAATTATCAACATTGATCCAATGTTATTTAGCATTGATTTTTTCAACCTCAACCAAAATGATGATTCTGATGGAATTTCAACATTGAATCAATGTCACCTTGCTATCTGGGAATGGATGAGAGCCAATCGCATCGCTCGAGCTCCTTTGTTGAGAGCCACTCACCATGCTTAGTTTCATTCTAAGTCAGGTTCAAAAATCAGACGAATGGAATATAGGATAACTTTTCAATGTAAGTAATACATGTTTTCTTCTTTCTTTCACTCTGTTTACAATGTTCTCAATTGGTAACTCGTTACGTTTTCGTCCGTCATTCATCCGTGTTTTGTGTTCACAAACTTTTGACTCGCGAATTGCCCATAATGAAACACCGTTTAAATGTAATCTAACTTTCTAAAGTCTATTTACACGTTCTTAAGTTCGATTTAAATGGGGGAAAAACGCGTTTCAGCTGTAAGTGCAGTCATTTCTTATGACAATTTACCTTGTTTTTACTATAGTGAATCGTAGTAACCATGTTGTGTTTTTGGCTGATCGATTACAACTGTATGAACACAGTCTTACTATAAATGAAAATCTGAATGAACAGCAACAACAAAAAACGTTGTGCTTGTGTTTGTCGTCATTTACCATGGCTTCCCAGATAGCAAACTGACATAGAATCAACATAGAATCGATGTCTCCCGTGACATCGAAACGACGTTGATCTCCGACGTCGATCCAATATCAGTTTTGCTCATCGGGGTAATGTTGAATCGACGTCAGGCACGCCATTCAAAACTAACGTAAAATCGACGCAATTGGTTCACTTACCCAACGTTGAATCGACGTTGATTTTCAATTGGTTGAAATGACGTTATAGAATCAACACATATTCGACATAAAATCGATCTAATTGGTTGGCTTACCTAACGTTGAAACGATGTTGATTTCAGGGGGGTAAAACGATGCTACACAATAAATATTTTCTGCTTGTTTCTTACATACATTTTAATAGATAAATTAGCCTGTATATGCAATAATTTATTGAACACACATCAAATTCAGTCATAATTTTTTTTTATTTACACAAAATTCAGAAATACGTTTGACACTCAAATACACACAAAGAAATCAAATTATTGGAAGTAAACACAAAGAAAGTAATTTACAGGCTAATAAAGAAGTTACAAATTAAAAGCTATATTCACTTCAGAATAAAAAAATGTAAAATGTTTTTGTTTAGTGGGGCACAAAAGGAGATGTAAGGCAGACAGCCACAGTCACTATTCACTATCATTGCTATCATTCTAATTACTGAGACTATGCCACTCTCTCCTTTTGTGTTCCACAAAATAAAGACATGTTGGTGAAAAGATGATTTATAAAGATTTCCGACCCTTGAAAACAGAAGACAGAGGTACATAGCAGATAAATCGATTTTCTTTTGCAATTAAAATTTAGGTTCCTTGTGATATCAGGGGTGTGAACTAATCAGGTCAGGTTTGAAAAGGGTGATCCAGACATAACCCACAATATAAGGCATAGACAAAGTTAACTTCTAATTGCTGTTTTATGTAATATCACTCCATATACACATTTTTAGAGGATTTTTTTAGCATTTGCCTAAAAATATTATCTTGTGTATATACAGTATTCATATAAAACGGCAGCATTTTATTTAAAATGTACATTTCTAATCATTATTAATGAAAATAATAAGTAAAATATGCTATGTGTTTCTGTCACTTGGTGGAAAACAAATGCTTGAGTAAATGAAATGAATGAAAATTACCTGAAATTACCACTTTGAATGGCAGCAGTGGAACACTCATGAGCTCATTTACCATTTTCACTCCCTAAAGTTTTACATGCTTTTCTTTTAGATGTATAATTATGATAATTTGCATCCCTAGATATTGTTTAGTTGTTTATGTCCCTTTGTTATATTTGCATACCATACATCTATTGTATGTGGTATTATTATTAGCAAAACTGAGCACCTGGCTGTGACAGTGGAATTTGTATTTGTAGAGAATATATAAGTATGTTTTAGGAGTTGCAAACTTGTATTTTTTGTTTCTTTCACAAACACAACAAAACCTTCTCAAAATATATATTTTTTTTGCAGGAGCAAAAATCCTGTTCCACAAATGAAAAAATTCACACGCTCCGTTATACCAGATTTATGCAGGACTATATTTCATTTTTTCTGAAATGTGTATTTATTAGAACTTTACATATTTACAGACTTTATTAGAATTTAGCATAGAATCTAGCACTTACCTATTGTATTCTATTCGCTCCAATTTATTAAAAAATAAATAAAGAAAAACTTGCTGAGTGTACTGTGCTAGCAGAAGTGGGTCAAAGGCCACATGTTGTATTTATCAATGGAGAGAGCGCAAGTGTGTGAGTGGGATGTCACATACTGATTTGTCATGTGAGATACCAGTTCTCATTTACAGTCGTGGTCACAATTTTTAGCACCCTCAGTAAATATGATCAAAGAAGCCTGTAAAAAAAAGTACTTTCATCAAAAAAGATGAAAGGCTTACTCCACTCTAAAATGAAAATTTTGTCATTACCCCCATTTTGGATGAAAACCGGGGGCTTTGTGGCTGTCCCTTTGACTGCCAGGTAGATAACACTGTCAAGGCCCAGAAAAGTATGAAAGATGTCGTCAAAATAGTCAATCTGCCATCAGAGGTTCAACCATAATTTTACAAAGCTACGAGTAAACTTTTTGTACACAAAGAAAACAAAAATAGTGACTTTAGCCACCGTAGCGGCATTTTGGAGGGTATCCACTGGGCACTAACAGAGTAAGCTGTTCCATGTCAGCCGCAACACACACAGCAAAATCCCCGGTGTTAATTTAACACTCCCAGTGTTAATTGTGGACTTATATATACACTGGCTTCGGTGTTAAATTTAACACTGAATCAGTGTTGAAGTTAACACTAAAGCAGTGTTAAAGTTAATGAGATAATTAGGTGATTAACAAAGTGATGATTGATCATTATTGAAGACACCTGATGTTAATAAGCAGAATCACCAAAGGAGAAAACCAACATTTTTAAGCAACCATTCTAGTGGTCAATGTTTGCATTAGTTGGGCACTTGACCCCCAAATCTTTAATGTTAGGTTTTGTTTGTTGCTGTGTTTGATTTTAAACAGCCAGACATAAGCTCATGTCTTCAGGTAATGATTATGTTTTAACATATTCATTTTTTTGACATGAATCACTGTCTAATCTGTTAGTTTTTTTGTTTTATTTGTTTATTGTAATAGCCTTGACAATCCACAGAAGATCCAGCACTTCCTATACTTTTTGGAAAGATTTTTTTACAACTTGTTTTAGAAAAGTATTTCACATCGGCACACATAGACATCAAGAACCAGCCCATGAATCTCAACAATGGTGACAAACGGCATATTCAGATCAGCTCTGAACTCTAATAATTTATTCATGCCGCAATGCATGATTGGAGTCATGGATGAGTTCTGATTGGCTACAACACGCTTTTTGATGGTCACCGTTGTTGTGATTCTTACGCTGATTCTTCATGTCTGTGTGTCTAAATTAAAATAAACTCTTTTTTCATCATCTATTTGATTATGCCAAAACTGATTGCTCTTTTGTTCACAGTTTCACATAAAATCTTATGTCAAATACTCAAGTCACTACATGATGATTATGTCAGGCACATTCAATGCCACCTGATGACTTTTGCTCTTGGCTTGTCTAAGTGTTATAACTCAGTTATTGCAGCCAAATAAGACCTAATATCGAAGATTTACGGGTCAGGAGCCTAACTAATGCAAACATTGACCACTGAAATGGTTGCTTAAAATTGTTGGTTTTCTCTTTTGGAGATTCTGCTTATTAACATCAGGTGTCTTCAATAATGATCAATCATCACTTTGTTAATCACCTAATTATCTCACTAACTTTAACACTGCTTCAGTGTTAACTTCAACACTGCTTCAGTGTTAACTTTAACACCGAAGCCAGTGTATATATGAGTCCACAATTAACACTGGGAGTGTTAAATTAACACCAGGGATTTTGCTGTGCACGGATGTGTGATCTTAAATTGTGTTCGGAAGACAAACAAAGCATTTATGGGTTTGAAATGACATGGGGAAAAGTAAAAAGTAAAAAGTTCATTTTGGGGTGGAGTAACCCTTTAACAATACAGTTTTATTTTCACAGGCTTCATATTTACCAAGGGTGCCAATAATTCTGACTACAACTGTATATGCAAATGTGCAAATTTTGTTCATGACTTGAGATTTTTATTCAAGCGTGTGAGTGTTTTGCCCTTCATTCACTGCAGCAACTCTAGCCTAACTGTGAGCATATAAGGTACTTAATTTGTGAATTGTAGATTAGGATCTGTGCACCTGAGAATTTGAAATGGTATAACTGTTGTGTTATGTTTGTGAGAAAGAGTACAAAAAAAATTAACTCCTATAAAATGTATTCTCTGTGGCTTTAAATTTACTGATACACATGTGTGACTATTCTTTACAACTACAAATTCCACTATCACAGGTGTTCAGTTTTGCTTTAATAATACCTTCACAGAAAATGTTAGTAGTCAGCATATATGCAAAAGCAGAGAGGTCAGTGTGGTGTACTGTAGGCACATCTGTCCAGGCCAACATCTGGTGTACTGATGTATTCAACTGGAATCCCAGAAAATCTGCAATAAAAATGTTACAGTTCAAAATCCATCATACATAACTGATATAACAGGACTGCCCATTCCTGGAGATCCACCTACTTGTAGAATTGTGATCTAAACCTGATCCAACACAACCGTCTGTAATTCTCAACTTTGCAGGAAGGTAGATTTCCAGGAACTGGACTGGGTACCCTGCATTATAAAGTATCACATTTTGTATCTGGTATTACAAATTATCAATGTAAGCTTAATTTTAGTTTAACTAATTAGAAAATATTTGTGGCATAATACTGGTGTTTTGTGAGAAGTCCAGTGACCTTGTTATGTGTTTTTTTTTTCATGTGTTTTCATAAAAGACTAATGATGCAAAATATAAAACCCCCATGCATTTACAAACCTGATATGGATAAATACAACGGTGGAAATCTTGTGTCCATGTTTGTTACATAGGAAAGCCTTCCACTGACGTGCTGTGAAGTAGATTTCTTGACAAGTTCCTCCCTAAAAGTAGATCAACAACACAGTAACTGTATTGTCATAGTGTGTAATTTAATAAAGTCACTATATTACTTTTTAAAAGATCTCATTAATACCTTTGCTTAACAATATTTTTAGAGCTTATGACAAAGGCATATAACACCTTTTTAGGTTAATTTACAGTCATTTACATCTGCATCAAAAATACATACTCTGTCCCAAACTGCTGTTTAGTAAATGTAGTAAAAGATGTCCAAACTGCTAAATAATTTAATAGTAGTAGTATATAAAAAATTACAAATATGCAAAACATTGTTCATTTACATATATTACCCACACTGTAACAATACAAAGTTGAAAATCTGCAAACTTACCTTTTTGGGCAATGATTACAATATAAGGATAATATTTGGCAGGTTTGTATAGTTGACATCATCTCAAGTCTTTGTAAGTGCTGGCATCTTCTGAAGTCTTCACAAGTGAAGCTGGATCCAAACTGGAACTGGTGTAATCTCTAGCAACCTTGGGATGGGCATCCCGAGATTGAAACAGGAAAGCAAAAAGAGAAAGATTAGTATAACTGCTGTTCATATTATTTCAGACAAACGATTATTCATTTCATAACATACAACTAAAGTGCAAGGTCACAAGATGTTTTTTTGTGTTAATATATGTTAAAATGTAATTGATTGCTGTGATCAAAGCTGTAATTTTTAGCATCATTACACACTGTAAAATCCAACAGTTTACCTTACTTAGATATAATTAGTTATTTTTACTTAGTTGTTATGTTTACTAGGTTTTATTAAGTTACAGCTACTTTCAAGGCAAAATAAACAATTTACTTACTGTTTTGAGTGACACTTACTTCAAATAATTAAGTAACCACAAAGGAACCAATGACATTAACACAACAGTAAGAGGCAGCAGTGAGCTAATTTGTTGCTAATATGCTACATAACAACAGAAGAAGAAAAGAAAAAGGAGGCGGGGCAATTCTTAGCCAAATAGACTTTTTACTAATTTCCTCCACTTTGGAAGTCATCTTTTTCTAGTTGCATTCTGTTTTTTCCCAAAGTTGTCTTGAATGTTAAATTGTCAACACAACTGAAAAATTAGAGAGAGCTCACTTAATAAATTGATGTTAATTTTCCTAAAATATATTTTTTTTTTTTTTGATCTCACCATTATAGTGGTTAGTGATCCCTTTAGTTGGGCACTTGGAACTTCATTAAAATGTTTATAATTCTCTTTCTATTGATGCAACATGAAGTCAAAATTATTTGGTTTCAAAGAAAGAGAAATAATTAATAATATTGCTTATATTAATATTATATATTAATATTATTAGTATTATTATATTAATATTGCTTTAAAAAGATGATCTTATTTAGAATTAAAACATTAGCTTGTGTGCTTTTAATGTTAAATGATAATAAACTAACGCTTTATGATAAACACCATGTGAAGCTTTAATTGGGGTTGTTATAATCCTTTACTGTTTGTGGCAATATCTTGCAATCAGCCGCATTTGAGTCAGATACAGATTTAAACATTCAGCACACTAAACGCAACAATGGTAACAATTCCATTTCATTTATTTTTATAAATTGTAACAATAATCATTTCATTTGCTCTTTTTGTTGTGCTAAATAAAAATCAAATAAAATAAAAGCAAATAAAATCGGCAAATACAAAAACAACAGTAAAACAAAGCAAGTTCATAATTTATTCATGCCCCAATGCATTCTAATTAGCATAGTTGCTCTCAATGTTGCTCAGATTACAGATTCAATTAAGTTAACAAAACTTAAATGACTCAAGCTAATTTAAATCAAAGTGAGTACGGAATACTTTAACTATATTAGTAGATAATACTTAAATTACACTAAATAAAGTTAAGTTAACATTACTTAATTGAATTAAGGCAACGAGTTTGCACAATTTAATTAAGTAAGATCAACAAATCACTTTTTACAGTGCAGTCTTCAGTGTCACATGATCATTCAGAAATCATTTTAATATGCTGATTTTGCACACAAAAAAACAGCTGTGCTGATTTATATTTTTTGTGTGAACCTTCTTAATGTTGTGAAATTTATTTTTATCATGATTTTTTAAAGAAATTCATTTTGTTATTCAGCAAAGATGTATTAAATTGATCAAAGTGAGTGTAAAGATTTGTTTCAAATAAATGCTTTTCTTTTGAATTTTCTGTTCAATCAAGGAATCCTGAAAGAAAAAATAGCAACACAACAGTTTTCAACATTGATAATAATCAAAAATGTATGTTAAGCATCATATCAGCATAATTACTGAAGGATCATATGACACTGAAGACTGGAGTAATAATGCTGAAAATTCTGCTTTGTTCACAGAAATAAATTACATTTTACAATATATTCACAAAGTAAACAACTTTAAAATGGTAATAATACTTTACAATATCACCGTTTTTACTGTTTTTTAATCTTGAATTTTTAAATAAATCCAGTCTTGGTACACAAAAGGAACTTATATAGAAAACTTAAAAAAAAAAAAAAAAATGCTCCAACTCTGGGGTGCAGGCCATCATCATGGAAAAAAATAAGAACATAAGAAGCAATTTGTCACAGAGTCAACAATATTTAGCACATGCGATATGTAGAAAAGATAAAGAATATACTGAAAATAAATTCTTAACATACAATAATTTGCTTCTAGGTTTACTTTTTGATATTGTAATAAATTCTTAACATACAATAATTTGCTTCTAGGTTTACTTTTTGATATTGTTTATATTTCTTACTTCGCAATATCAATATTTGTTTACCATGAAAGATCAAACTGCTTTTGAACTAGATTCTGTTACGTCAGTGACGTCACCGATTAACGGTACCATGTATATGTTTAGGTTATCTGAGCCTATTTCCAATCACCCATTGATAAAATACCAGTAAAACTACTACATACCTGTCAAAACTTCTTGTCTACACATAAAGACGTGATTAAAATCAGAAACTTTCATAAACTGCTCAGTTTATGGAGTAAGCATAACGTTAAGTTAACGTACCTCCTCTGACACCAGTTAAGATGCTAACGGACTTTTTCGAAGACACTAAAAACCATCTCTATGAACTAAAGTCAACAGAAGCGAGTCAAATACAAGCAAGAGAAGTGTCAGGGACAGCTATATGTAATATTTGTATGATTTTAGGAACTGACCTTACCGAAAATAATGAAAACAACAGCGAGAGACCGAGTTTCTTGCTTGTCAGTTGCTGTGTTGTTGCCCCGTTTCCATGACAACTCCCTCCGCTGTAGTGTTTGAATGGGACTCGATCGTTTGCGCACTCATTAAAACATGTCAGCAGAAGTTACAAAAAAATAAACACATAAAATTAGTGTCAGGAACAGCTATATGCAATATTTGTGTGATTTTAGGTACTAAACTTACCGAAAGCAATACAAACAACAGGGAGAAACGCAGTTTCCAGCTTGTCAGCCGTTGTGTTGCAGCCCGTTTCCATGACAACTCCCTCGCTCCAGTGTTTGAAAGCTACGCGAATGTTCAGCGTGCACGCACACGTCAGTCACGCAAAATGTACATAAATAAACAATTTAAATTTTTATTAAACTGCTATTAAATCATACATTTAAGTTTTTGTTTTGCAGTTCTGTGACCCATTTACAGGTGCAAAATGCCCTGCACCTGATAGTCAGATAAGCACTTTTATCGTTTAAGAAGTTTAAGTTTTATAGATTTAATAGTTTTATTTAATAGTTTATTTGTATGTAATATTTTTATTATTAATTTATTATTTATTATTTTTATCTTTTCTTTTCTTTTTCTTTTTTTCTTTTTGTAGAAGGCCGGATTAATACCCCTAGAACTGCCCAATATATTTTATTTCTTTATGTATTTTTCTTTAAATTTAAATTATATTTCTTATTAAAAATAATGAAACAAAACTATAACAAAATAAAACAAACAAAAACAGTAAATGAAACAACAAACAACGAAAATTTGGAGCACAATATTTTATGAAGTTCACAAAATTTAAATTGTGCTTTTATATTTTTTATTTCTTCTTTTTTTCAATTATGTAAAAGCATTATGGACATAACATTCGCATGCAAATTCAAAAACATACGGCTATATTGAACCATCTCTTAATGCAGACTTAAAAAAAACATAAGTCAATAAATGTGTTTTATATTGACATGACAAAAAAAACGAGTTTTTGGGGAGACAACATACTTTGTAGACTTTCTACAATTTACAATGCACAAGCTATAAGCAGCAATATCTGAAGGATGCAGAAAGATCGATTCATAAAACATAAATTATCTTTTTTATGTCCATTTTCGTTTTTTGTTTCAGATGAAAAATCAATGGTACGGATTTCTCCGTTAGGACTTGACATTTCTGAAACCACAATTCATGTGTCTATGAAAACGCGAATAAAATGCTAAAAATTGTAACAGACATCCAGCGTATTTAACAGGGCACAGGCAAGTTGCCTAACTGTGCGTTCACACCGCCGCCGGCGAGAGCGTCAAAATTCGCTCTAGCCGCCCTGCATGCAACGCTGTAGAAAGATTCCTTGACGCTCTGACGATCGAACGGTTGGTCTTGTATTTAAAGCGGCCGCAAAGCAAACAAGCATGTCGATCTTGTGCAGACTGACCACAAGTAGGGTTAACCTCATTAAATATTTTAAACATGAAAATAAGAAATTGAATTTAATATAGTTACATGTTTGCTAACGAAATAAACCAATTAAAAGCCATTTGCATGGATTTTTGGGATTTTTGGGTTTTGTGTTCATGGTTAAGTGCAAACTTAAAAATAGGGACACGTCCTAGATTATGGGGAATCCCGCCACAGCAATAATTAACTTCTCCATTTTCCTTGGGAACTAATGTGGCCGGAACCAAGTTTACAGGACTGCGTTCTTTGGAAACCTCTCAGCGGTGAACTTCTACATTCCGATTGGTTGCCGCCGAGCCGCGTCATAGCTCATTACCATAAAGTTGACCTGACTTCAACTCTCCCCGACGCCCACACCGCCCAAAACGCGCCGCGCCGCTCTCGCCGCTTCTCGCCGCCGGCTCACATTGAAAATGAATGACTTCCGGCCACTTTGACGCTCTCGCCGCCGGCGGTGTGAACGCACAGTAATGATTATAAATGTGTACGGAAAAAAAATTACATTGTAATTATTTATTGTTATGAGTTAGGCCTATGAGTTTATTTGTTTCATAATCAGAAAAAAAATTGCAAGCAATCACACCGGCGCCTCCTTATCACGCACCAATTTGTGCCTAGGCTATTTTTTTTGCAATTTTAAATTAGCTTTTATTTTAATGTCCTTTTCAGTTTTGAGATAAAATTTCTTTTTTATTAGTTTAATTTTTTTTCTTAATTTTAGACACATTTCTAGTTTTCAGTTGTATATATATTTTTTTTTTTTTTTCAGTTTTAGTATAAGTTAAACTGCAACGCAAAATTAATGCATATGGTAAATAAATTTCCCTCTCAACCTCAGATGCATTGATGGTCCCTTATTTCTTTTCACAGTGCACCGGATTAGAACGAAATTATAACGAAAACGATTATTTATTTTTGATAATTATTTTATTTCAGTTAGGTTTTCCTAAATTTTGTTATTTTTGTTTCGTTTTTTTTTTCATTTGGACATTTCATTTTTCCACATTTCATTTTTTTTTCTTTGCTTAATTGCCTTTATTTTCGTTAAATACAGTTCTTAATACAACATATATTACCATTTTAACATGTAGCCTATACAATATTTCTTACATTTAAACAAAAAATGTAGAAGTAAAAATTAAATATATAATCGTAGTAAAAAAAAACAATGTGTCTTGTTTAGGTGACTGACATCACATCTCTTTAATTTGCTTTGTATTAAATAAAATTTTAAACATACAAAAAAAAAAGTTTTATAGATTAAATAAAACATTTATGATTTACCAAAGAAATGCAAGTCAGCAGCACTGAGAATTACTCCTGAAGAGAAAACAAAATATCTGCACTCATTATAACCACTGTTGCGACTGTCCTGTCCTATTCTTCACCAAATCTGGTCTAAATGCAAGACAGATGCAGTTATAGTCTAAAACTAAATATTGACAAAATGATAACGGACCTCCAATTCGTTTATTATTAGTTGTTGTTGATCAAGATTAAAGGGATGTCGCTGTTATAAGAACGTATTTAAATGACTAATTTATGGATTAAAAAAATTATGATCCCAAGCAGATTAAGAAAATATGGTGAATTTATTTTAGGCCTATTTTACAAATATTAATAAATGAATAGACTGAATAACGTTTCGCGTCTGACTCTGCACAACAAAGTAGGCTAAATTATTTTTAACGTTTAGTGATACGAAAACAAAACGTGCAATGAAGAAAAATATTTAAGCAAGTTTATATATATATATATATATATATGTGTGTGTGTACAGCCTGTGTGTAAACAATGGACCGACTATTGCTAATGGAAGAACAAAATAACAAAATGAATAAAACATAACTTCATTAAACATTCGATAAAAATGTTAAAATGTTTTGTCAGTTATTGTTTTTAAAAACTTCCTAAAAGTAGCCTAATATTCAGAGAAAGACAGATAAACTAGGCCTAAATAAAATAATAAATAAAAATACATTTAGCCTAGTTCCACTATAAGTATCTGCATGCCCAGATCTCCGATTCTTCTAACGAAGCTTCAACCAATATCCGACGTTATGATTTCGATCAGATGCGTCGGCTGTATCGGTTGATAAGCCAACGTGACTTCGACGTTGAATCGACGTTTTATTTTCGACGTAATAACGTTCTGATATACCGACCAAATAATGAACGTTGATTCAACATCGAAATTTGATTGACGACCGACACTGACCTTTACAACCAAAAATCGACGTTGAATCAACGTCAGCTTGCTGTCTGGGTTTACTATAGTGAAAGTGTAGTAATCATGTTTTCTTTTCATGACTTGCCTATAATCTCACATATTAAACACAATTGTGCCTGTAATCATACTTATTAAACTCAGTTTACTCGTTCTTTAAGTGTAAACACAGTCTTACTATAAATAAAAATATGAATGAAAAAAAACCAAGTAATTTACCGTGCTTTTACTATAGTGAAAGTGTAGTAATCATGTTTTGTTTCCATGATTTGCCTATAATCTCACATATAAAATAGCATTTGCCTGTAGTTTTGCTTAGTAAACACATCTATTCTGTTTAAAGTTTGATTTGGATTTAAAAAATATGTTTAGTTGTAGACATTATCATTTCTAATTAACATTTAATGTGATTTTGCTATGTGTGAATGTAGTAATCAAGTTTTGTGTTTGCAGATGGATTACTATTTATATAAACACAGATGTAAGTGCTACAAATAATAATTTAAATGAAAATGCAATGTTAAATAGACATCCCTTACAAAAATTAACCATGGTTTAAGTAAAGTGTACTTACTATGTTCTTTTCTCTTTTGTTTTTTCTCAGATTGATTATCATATGTATAACCACAGCTTTTAACTAACAATGTACTTTATTTTACATTGTCATTAATACATGCTATATGTTGTTACTATAGTAATTACAGTAAATTATGCATAATTGGATGCAACTAACTGTAAACCAAACAAAACAATAATCTTATCCCTATCGTAACTGCATGTAGTAATTTCATATTCAAATCTTTATATGTATGACTGTAGTGTAACACCTTTAAATGTTTAACCTTGTTTTGCTTTATTAGCAATAAAATAATGTTTAATTGTTGTAATGGGTGCCATTATTTAGTCAGCTTGAATATATATCGTTGTATCATTATAAAAAAATTTAAAACATTTGTGTAGTTGTCCAATACCTGCAAAATGCACATTACTAACTATTTTTTCCCTATTATATTTAGATGAGCACTAAGCCAAAGAGCCACAAGGTCATGGGTGATGGCGAGTGGATGGCCAGGTTGAAGACTTTTGCCAGCTCTGGGGTTTTGTCCGTTTGGAGGCAACAGACCAGCACCACGGCAGCGGAAGTGGCACAAGCTCTATCAGAAGGTAAAGTTACCTGTATCTCATTGTAGAATATGAATGTGTACATTATTTGTCAAACATTTTTACACGTGACTGTGTTTAATGTTTTTGAAAGAAGTGTCTTTTGCTCATTCAGCCTGCATTTATTTGATCAAAAATACAGAAAAAACAGCAATATAATTTGTACTGCATATTTGTATTTATTTTGTTATTTTTTAATGAAAACTGTGATACGTTTTGCAGAATTCATTGATGAATAAAAAGTTAAAAAGAACAGCATTAATTTCTTAAAAAAAACAAAAAACTTTTGAACAGTACTGTATATTGTTACAGAAGATTTTCTATTATATTTCTAATGCTGTTCTTTATTTAACTTTTTAATGATTTCTAAAATGATTGCTAAATATATTCAGCGTTGATGACAGGAATAAATTAAATGTAAAGTATATGTAACTGTAAATTTAAACTGTATTAACATTTAATAATATTATTCATGTTTTTTGTATTTTTTATTAAATAAATGCAGGACTGATGAGCATAA
Organism: Garra rufa; assembly: GCF_049309525.1. Classification (NCBI taxonomy): domain Eukaryota; kingdom Metazoa; phylum Chordata; class Actinopteri; order Cypriniformes; family Cyprinidae; genus Garra; species Garra rufa. The sequence continues at coordinate 20,394,638 of NW_027394276.1, read as the reverse complement.
GACACTTCTTTCAAAAACATTAAATAGTAATGTGTCCAAACTTTTGAATGATCCTGTATTTGTGTGTTTTCTTTTATTAATTTTTTTTTTCATAGGAGAGCTGCTTGGTGTTGACTACTTCCTGGGTCAGACTGGACAGCCCCTGGTAGTGGACCCTGACTCAGAAGAGACAGAGAACATGCTGGAGGATGTGGATGAAGGTGAGGATGAAGAAGACGAGGGCTTCAGGGAGGACCAAACATTTGACATTACTGAGTCGAGTCTTACTGATGACCCAAGCTTCTCTCTGTCCTCCACCCAGCATGATGCCTCCTTCACGCCAGGTGCCTCAGCATCTCCTGACGAGTCTGTGGTATGTAAATATCTCATTTAATGTATGTATGTAATTATGTTTTATGCAGGGGTTAAATTGGGATTTGTTATGTGGGGGGGCTCTATATATGGTGGCAGGCTATATATATATATATATATATATATATATATATATATATATATATATATATATATAATTTATTCTGAAGCAATATTCTCATCGGTTTACTATCAGCTGTGACATAAATCTGCATATTTTTTATATTTCATTCAAGGGAATTTTTTTAACATTTATATTCCCCCCCCAACTTCATTAATACTTAATGTTTCATTTAAAATTCTTACATTTGATCTATAAATTCTATTACATAATATGAAATATGAACAACTGAATTAAATAATGTTAGGATTGTTTTGAGAGTGTTGCTAAGATTGTTAAGTATTTTTTTTTATATAGCCTACACAAGAAATTATGGGGGATTATACTTTTAAACCAAATTAAAACACCAGTAGGTGACGGCAAGTGTCTAATGAGTAAGTTGTTCAACAATTCATTATTGTTCGATTCAGTTCGACTGATTTATCAGATGTTTGTGCATTGGATAATGAAACTTTGACTCAACTGATTTGTTCAAGACAAATTACAGAACAAATTATTCAGCAATGAATCGTCTAGTTGCTCTGAAATGCGCTTTGGGTTAGCGGTCTTTGAAATTATTTTTGCTGCTGAAATAGAAATGAACGCTGAATGATTCTCCGCAATCTCTCATGAAATCGGCCGTTTTGAACTTACTGTTTGAATGGGCGTGGGCGCATATCTGGCGCAAACATATTTAAAAGGAAGCCGACGCCACGACCGCATCACATTTCCATCCATATATTTTTATGCGCATTTTGGAACATTGCATACAAAATCTCTGGATGGAAACGCGAAAATGCGCATAAATTCTAAAAATGCGCATAAAAAACGTATGCGCACATAGGATAAACTTTTTATCCGATAAGAATAAATGCGCATAAACTAGGATGGAAACACTTTTACCGAATAAATTCCTCCATGCGTATTAAAAAAAATCATGTGACTCTGCACTGATAGAACGGGATAACTCGACCAACCAGCAGACCCATCTTGTCTCACAGCATCAGAAATGTTGTATTGGTCATTCTGAAATGTTTCCTTCACCAGTTTCGTCACTTGCCCACCACGGCGTTTTGATTATTTTATAGTAATAAAAATAATTTAGTTCAGTTAGAGAAACACTGAACTGAACACGGCTGCTCAACAGTCGCATCACAGATCTGCGGCTGGAGTCGAGTATATTTTGGATTTTAAAAAGGCCTGTTGACTGTTGCCGTTTATCTAAAAGGTGATTTTGGAAGCTCATTGGAAGAACATTCGATTCTTATTTATTCCACTGTGTTTGCTGATTTAGGCCTGTTTTTTTAATATATATAAATACACTTTGTGTAAGTTATTTAACAGTTATTTTATTTTTGTTAATAAATTAATAATTCTGTGTTTAATATAGACTAAGTGAGTTACTCGTACTGTTTTGTTGTCGTCCATTCAATCAACTGACGCCGAATTCGAAAGTAAAAGTAAAATGCTCATGCACCGGCATTTACAAGCTATTCAAAAACGAAGAAAAGCGTGGGAATGTGGGGAAACTCTTACGAACTAACTTACCTCCATCCTTTCCCCTCGGTGATACCGGTATTGCCTGTGTTGCTTTATGCGCACATGTTTTATGTGATATTCCAGTTTTGCGCATAAGTTAAATTCGCATTTTTTGGATGGAAACATAGTGTCTTTACTCTGGGTTTATAGGGAATATTTGCATTTATTCACGTGCAATTGAATTAGCTGTTTATGTGGTAGAGTGTCGTGATTTTGGTTTGCGTTTTGGTGATTGGCTGGTTATTTTTTGTTATTGATATTGTAATCTGGTTAGGGTACTTGTGTAGCGTTAATGAAGTGTCGAGTCCTGCAATCTATGTGCCGGGGCTCAGCCCCGGAAGGCCCCGGCCCAATTTAATCCCTGGTTTTATGTAATATTGTTAAATTTCTAGGGAAAAAATATAATTTGTGCTGACCTGTAGCTTTTTGTCTGAAGTTGACAAAAAAAATCTAGAAAAATATTTATATTTATTTGGGTTTTTTTTTGTCCCACTTCACTTTACTCATAATGTTGTTTATTTAATTTTTTTTTTTTGTATTTTTCTCACAGGCTTTGCATAGTGCTGGTGTGCTGGACAAAGTGGACAGCCTTGTGGAGTATCTTGTGGAGCTCAGGAATCAGCCATCTCTGGCTCTCACCAACCATCAGGTCAGTTTTTCTTCTTGACCTGTCATATGTTAACACTACCACTTGTTTTGTTTTCTCATTTGCCATGTATTATATGCTCTCTCGCCTTAGGTGAGCAATATAGTTGGCAGAACCTGCTGGATTACGATAAGAAGAGAGTGATGTTTGCTGCCAGACACCAGAGCAGGCTGGACACAGGTTCACTCCAGGGGTGCGTGAAGAGGCATACATTCACCACCACTGCCCCACTTGCTCAGTGGCCAGATTGTTGTCGCCTGATAGAGACCATTTCAAGCTCTGTGCCATCCATTAGAGTCCAAAAAATAAAGGGGATAAAGTTTTATTTATGTGTATTGTTTTCTGCTTTCTATTCTTTTGCACTTGCAATGAATGCACTAGTGCCATGGACATTAAGACAGTTTTATTTAATAGTATAGTTTTGTTTTCTGTTCTTTAGCACTTTCAAAACATGCACAGGAGTCATTAATATTTTAAAGTTTTGTTCATTTGTATTGTTCTGTGCTTTCTGTTCTTTTCACTTGCAGTTAATGCACAAGAGCCATGGACATTGGACGGTTTTATTTATATGTATAGCTCTGTTTTCTGTTCTTTTGCACTTGCAAAAAATGCACAAGAGTCATGGACAATAGAAAGTATTATTAAGAGATATTATTCTGTTTTCTGCACATGCAACATAACTATAAGAATAAAAATGTAAAAAAAAAAAAATGAATAATGAATAATTGGCTATGACTGATTGAAAAATAAAAGTTTGGTCATGATTAAATAACTCTTTTTGTATGTCTTTGTTACAGTATCATTTAACGGTTATAGGCCCTTTTAAAAATGTTGATAAATTTGGGGATTATTTAATAAATAAATGTACAATTTTTTGTACTATAAGTTTTAGAACATAACTACAGCAGAAATATATTTAAAGTGCAAAACCTTTGAATAAGATATCAATAATCAGTAATATAAATCTAATAAAATATTATTTAAATTCATTAATTCAAATAATTTCATTCATTTGGACATCATTTATGTGATAATTACTGATAAATAAAACATTCAGTAAACACTTCAATGTATGGCAACACTAATATGAACTGGAAAGCTTGTGATCATCCTTACTCCCATATAAATGTACAGGAAAATAGAGAAAACATTTTTTTTTTCAGATAATTTATTGTAAATATACACTCCATAAACATTGCTTTGAAGTTCAAAGAGATAAAATTCCCTTTCATTTCTTTTCTCCTCATTTTTTCCTTTTTCTCTCTCTTTTTTCTTTCTTTTTCTCTTTTCCCCCCTTCTTCCTTTTCTTCCCCCCCTTAACAGACTATTGTTCCCCAGCTTTTAGGCCACTGGGGCTGTCATGCAGCTGTTTACTTTTTCTTTTAGTTCTTCATCTCATTCAGCTTCTGGATGAATAACTTTTGTGAGAGGACCAAGTGACTTTAGGTTTTCACAAACAGGCTCTGAACATTTCTCTTTTTTGGGGGCTCTGTCATATATACAAGCTCAGAAGTCTTAGCAGAGTATGGTTTCGATCCATCGACCTCTGGGTTATGGGCCCAGCACGCTTTCGCTGCACCACTCTGCTCGCCTTGATGTAGAGCCCGTACACTGGTCTTTTCAACATCACTTGATTCTGGCACACATTTCTAACTTGTCTTGCAGCACCTGAGCACATATAAAAGTGACACAAGCTTAGCAGAGGATGGTTTCGATCCATCGACCTCTGGGTTATGGGCCCAGCACGCTTTCGCTGCACCACTCTGCTCGCCTTGATGTAGAGCCCGTACACTGGTCTTTTCAACATCACTTGATTCTGGCACACATTTCTAACTTGTCTTGCAGCACCTGAGCACATATAAAAGTGAAACAGTCTTAGCAGAGGATGGTTTCAATCCATCGACCTCTGCGTTATGGGCCCAGCACACTTCCGCTGCGCCACACTGCTTTTCTTGATGTAGAGTCTGTGCACTGGTCTTTTCAACATAACGAATCTTGCACACATTTCTAAATTGTCTTGCAGCACCTGGGCACATATAAAAGAGACACAAGCTTAGCAGAGGATGGTTTCGATCCATCGACCTATGGGTTATGGGCCCAGCACGCTTCCGCTGCGCCACTCTGCTTGACTTGATGTGGAGCTCGTGCACTGGTCTTTTCAACATAACATGATTCTTGCACAAATTTCTAACTTGTCTTGAAGCACTTGGGCACAAATAAAAGTGAAACAAGCTTAGCAGAGGATGGTTTCGATCCATCGACCTCTGGGTTATGGGCCCAGCACGCTTTCGCTGCGCCACTCTGCTTGTCTTGATGTAGAGTCTGTGCACTGGTCTTTTCAACATAACGAATCTTGCACACATTTCTAACTTGTCTTGCAGCACCCGGGCAAATATAAAAGTGACACAAGCTTAGCAGAGGATGGTTTCGATCCATCGACCTCTGGGTTATGGGCACAGCACGCTTCCGCTGCGCCACTCTGCTTGACTTGATGTAGAGCTTGTGCACTGGTCTTTTCAAAACAACATGATTCTTGCACAAATTTCCAACTTGTCTTGAAGCACTTGGGCACGAATAAAAGTGAAACAAGCTCAGCAGAGGATGGTTTCGATCCACCGACCTCTGGGTTATGGGTCCAGCACGCTTCCGCTGCGCCACTCTGCTTGTCTTGATGTAGAGCCTGTGCACTGGTCTTTTCAACATAACTTGAATCTTGCACACATTTCTAACTTGTCTTGCAGCACCTGGGCACATATAAAAGTGACACAAGCTTAGCAGAGGATGGTTTCGATCCATCGACCTCTGGGATATGGGCCCAGCACGCTTCCGCTGCGCCACTCTGCTTGACTTGATGTAGAGCTTGTGCACTGGTCTTTTCAACATAACATGATTCTTGCACAAATTTCTAAATTGTCTTGAAGCACTTGGGCACAAATAAAAGTGAAACAAGCTTAGCAGAGGATGGTTTCGATCCATCGACCTCTGGGTTATGGGCCCAGCACGCTTCCGCTGCGCCACTCTGCTTGTCTTGATGTAGAGTCTGTGCACTGGTCTTTTCAACATAACGAATCTTGCACACATTTATAAATTGTCTTGCAGCACCTGGGCACATATAAAAGTGACACAAGCTTAGCAGAGGATGGTTTCGATCCATCGACCTCTGGGTATGGGCCCAGCACGCTTCCGCTGCGCCACTCTGCTTGACTTGATGTGGAGCTTGTGCACTGGTCTTTTCAACATAACATGATTCTTGCACAAATTTCTAACTTGTCTTGAAGCACTTGGGCAGAAATAAAAGTGAAACAAGCTTAGCAGGGGATGGTTTCGATCCATCGACCTCTGGGTTATGGGCCCAGCACTCTTCCGCTGCGCCACTTTGCTTGTCTTGATGTCGAGCCTGTGCACTGGTCTTTTCAACATAACGAATCTTCCACACATTTCTAACTTGTCTTGTAGCACCTGGGCACATATAAAAGTGAAACAAGCTTAGCAGAGGATGGTTTCGATCCATCGAGCTCTGGGTTATAGGGCCAGCACGCTTCTGCTGCGCCACTCTGCTTGTCTTGATGTAGAGCCTGTGCACTGGTCTTTTCAACATAACTTGAATCTTGCACACATTTCTAACTTGTCTTGCAGCACCTGGGCACATATAAAAGTGACACAAGCTTTGCAGAGGATGGTTTCGATCCATCGACCTCTGGGTTATGGGCCCAGCACGCTTTCGCTGCACCACTCTGCTCGCCTTGATGTAGAGCCCGTACACTGGTCTTTTCAACATCACTTGATTCTGGCCAGTGTTGGGCAGTAGCGTCGCTACAAGTAGTGACGCTACTAGCTTAACTACATTTCTCAGTAGCGTGGTGGTAGCGTCGCTGTTTTCTGAATCAAATAGCTTTTCAGTAGCTAAGCTATTATTTTGATCAAGTAACGCGGTAGCGTCAACAAAAGCTACAAGCTATATATTGTTCTATACTTTAAGCTCAAATCGGAAATATAACTGCTACGGATCACTGATCCTGGGTCAGTAAGCGACGCCACCTCCACTAAACCTCGTGACGCCATTGGCTCATTAAACTGTCAGTCAAACCGTATTCCTCCCGAGTCCCGCCTCTCTCGTCAATGAGTGAGTGCGGCGCGCAGTTTGAAGCATCTCAGCGTGGTTGCAGACTTGAGGTAAATAAAGAAGTGTTGATTGAAAGTACATGTTTTCTGTATTTATAACACAGCACTGTATTTATAAAGGCTAATGTTTTTTTTGCATTCGAGGAGATGAGAAAGGTGTGTCTTAGTCTAACACTTGTTGTCGAAACCTTTGTTGTCGATATTTTTTTGCTAAATTCATGGCGAAAGGCAAAATGTTTCGGTTCGTTAGTAAAAACAAACAAACATAAAACGACCAGGTTCCATTCGTCTAAACGAATTATAATAATCTTTGCTAATATTCTTAATACTTCAAACTGCTTTGGACTTTGCAGTAGTGAATTATGCCTTTACTATGATGACCAACATGACAGAATATGATATTCAGCTGTTTGATCGCGCTGGTGTCTACGCGCACACATTTGAAAAATAAAACAGTCACCCAAAACATTAGTCAATTTAAATAGTGTGTATTACGTGCAGTTCAGCATGACCACCGGTCCCGTGGCACATTTTTGCTCATCATGATATTTTCCATCGACGTGCATGAAGTACAAAGCTTACCCAATGCATAATAATTTTGCTTCAAATACATTGCAGATATGGAAACATTTGTATTTGTGGCAAGAGAGGTAGTCTACATAAGCCCAACTACTTTCAGTTTCACATTTAATTTGTTTTGGATTGTTTTGGCAAATTTATTTATTTATTTATTTCATCATTGTTCTGTTCTGAATAAGATTAAAGTTAAAGGATTTGTTGTGGAGTGAGGGAAATAATGTCATAACATTATGCTGTAGGCCTGTTTATTTCAGAATATTATAAAATGTGACTTATAGGCCTTGCCGCTGTGACCTGTCGTTTTAATTTTTCCTCTCAAAGACTTTTTAGCTAAATTTACAATAGAATTTAGCTTTGCTTCCCAGATAGTAACAGGGTCTGGGCCAAATCTGACTTACATTCCACACTTGTCTTTTAACGAGTTCCCTCTTACTGATAATGAACTGAGTGAAAGGTTGAGCGTATTTGGCGTGCTGTCCGGGAGAGGGCCTCGAGCTCGGTAGCCATTCCCGAGCCCAGGGCTCTCCCCCGCCCAGGGGGAGGGGTCCGAGCTCAGCATTGGCCCGAACCCTATAAGCGCTCCCCCTTTGGGAAAAAAAAGGTGAGGAGACGGGGAGGAGGAGGGCCTTTGATGAAACAAGAGATAGTGAAGGTAGGAATGTTGTGATATTTATAGGGATTTCCTGGGTTGATTGGATAACGGGAATGATTGCTGATGGTGAACCAGCCGTGTTAATTATCTGCGCGAGCTCCTCCCTAAATTTGTTCAGAAAACATCACTTATTCACAGTCTTGACTGCAAAAGTTTGTGATTTGTTTTTATTTTTGTATTTGTTATGTACTATAGATTCTGACAATTAAAAAAATCAGGCTCCTGTATTCATGAAATCAATCACTATCTTTGTTCAAACACGGCAGTAAATTAAAGTGCTGTTTTTGTGCGGTCTGTCATATTTTAGTAGCTATATACAACAAATCTACAGCGCTTCCATTAGGCTGTTTTTTACGAAGCTGTCAACACTGTAAACTCTGACGACATGCAGTCAGTTGACGAACACCCATTCATATATAGACTATGTTATTCAATAATATGTATACAATTATTTTATTTACAAATTGTGTGTTTTCCCCGTTTTATTCGTTTAATATTGTGAAACTGGTGCCATTGCTTTTTTTGTTTTTATTTTTTTCAAGAAAGAATTCAACCCCCCAAAATATGAGATAAATCCAGGCCTGTACATGATACAGATTTTTTTTTTTTTTTTTGCCAAATTGGTTTGGAAGAGTGGTTAAATAAACCATTAAACTGAACTTGTATGCCTATATGACTGACAATTTAATTGATCACTGAGAGAGCATTGACTTGGTATGATGTTGGTTCAATAGAAAAATGAAATTTTAAAAAATAGCTTAGATGTAGTGAACTACTTTTGCCATGATGCTGTAGCTTAGCTTGCTACATTACCCAAGGCTGTAGCTTTAGTGTAGTTAAGCTTCATTTAATGAAGAGTAACTGTTAGCTTAGCTCACTACATTTTCCAAGTAGCTTGCCCATCACTGATTCTGGCACACATTTCTAACTTGTCGTGCAGCACCTGAGCACATATAAAAGTGAAACAATCTTAGCAGAGGATGGTTTCGATCCATCGACCTCTGGGTTATGGGCCCAGCACGCTTCTGCTGCGCCACTCAGCTTGACTTGATGTGGAGCTTGTGCACTGGTCTTTTACCCATAACATGATTCTTGCACAAATTTCTAACTTGTCTTGAAGCACTTGGGCACAAATAAAAGTGAAACAAGCTTAGCAGAGGATGGTTTCGATCCATCGACCTCTGGGTTATGGGCCCAGCACGCCACACTGCTTTTCTTGATGTAGAGTCTGTGCACTGGTCTTTTCAACATAACGAATCTTGCACACATTTCTAAATTGTCTTGCAGCACCTGGGCACATAAAAAAGTGACACAAGCTTAGGAGAGGATGGTTTCGATCCATCGACCTCTGGATTATGGGCCCAGCACGCTTCCGCTGCGCCACTCTGCTTGACTTGATGTGGAGCTCGTGCACTGGTCTTTTCAACATAACATGATTCTTGCACAAATTTCTAACTTGTCTTGAAGCACTTGGGCACAAATAAAAGTGAAACAAGCTTAGCAGAGGATGGTTTCGATCCATCGACCTCTGGGTTATGGGCCCAGCACGCTTCCGCTGCGCCACTCTGCTTGTCTTGATGTAGAGTTTGTGCACTGGTCTTTTCAACATAACGAATCTTGCACACATTTCTAAATTGTCTTGCAGCACCTGGGCACAAATAAAAGTGAAACAAGCTTAGCAGAGGATGGTTTCGATCCATCGACCTCTGGGTTATGGGCCCAGCACGCTTCCGCTGCGCCACTCTGCTTATCTTGATGTAGGGCCTGTGCACTGGTCTTTTCAACATAACGAATCTTGCACACATTTCTAACTTGTCTTGCAGCACCTGAGCACATATAAAAGTGAAACAATCTTAGCAGAGGATGGTTTCAATCCATCGACTTCTGGGCCCAGCACACTTTTGCTGCGCCACTCTGCTGAAAGTCACCCCAGATGGGACTCGAACCCACAATCTCTGGCTTAGGAGGCCAGAGCCTTATCCATTAGGCCACTGGGGCTGTCATGCAGCTGTTTACTTTTTCTTTTAGTTCTTCATCTCATTCAGCTTCTGGATGAACAACTTTTGTGAGAGGACCAAGTGACTTCAGGTTTTCACGAACAGGCTCTGAACATTTCTCTTTTTTGGGGGCTCTGTCATATATACAAGCTCAGAAGTCTTAGCAGAGGATGGTTTCAATCCATCGACCTCTGGGTTATGGGCCCAGCACGCATCCGCTGCGCCACACTGCTTTTCTTGATGTACACTCTGTGCACTGGTCTTTTCAACATAACGAATCTTGCACACATTTCTAAATTGTCTTGCAGCACCTGGGCACATATAAAAGTGACACAAGCTTAGCAGAGGATGGTTTCAATCCATCGACCTCTGGGTTATGGGCCCAGCACGCTTCCGCTGCGCCACTCTGCTTGACTTGATGTGGAGCTCGTGCACTGGTCTTTTCAACATAACATGATTCTTGCACAAATTTCTAACTTGTCTTGAAGCACTTGGGCACAAATAAAAGTGAAACAAGCTTAGCAGAGGATGGTTTCGATCCATCGAGGTCTGGGTTATGGGCCCAGCACGCTTCCGCTGCGCCACTCTGCTTGTCTTGATGTAGAGTCTGTGCACTGGTCTTTTCAACATAACGAATCTTGCACACATTTCTAACTTGTCTTGCAGCACCTGGGCACATATAAAAGTGACACAAGCTTAACAGAGGATGGTTTCGATCCATTGACTTCTGGGTTATGGGCACAGCACGCTTCCGCTGCGCCACTCTGCTTGACTTGATGTAGAGCTCGTGCACTGGTCTTTTCAACACAACATGATTCTTGCACAAATTTCCAACTTGTCTTGAAGCACTTGGGCACGAATAAAAGTGAAACAAGCTCAGCAGAGGATGGTTTCGATCCACCGACCTCTGGGTTATGGGCCCAGCACGCTTCCGCTGCGCCACTCTGCATGTCTTGATGTAGAGCCTGTGCACTGGTCTTTTCAACATAACGAATCTTGCACACATTTCTAACTTGTCTTGCAGCACCTGGGCACATATAAAAGTGAAACAAGCTTAGCAGAGGATGGTTTCGATCCATCGAGCTCTGGGTTATAGGCCCAGCACGCTTCCGCTGCGCCACTCTGCTCGTCTTGATGTAGAGGCTGTGCACTGGTCTTTTCAACATAACTTGAATCTTGCACACATTTCTAACTTGTCTTGCAGCACCTGGGCACATATAAAAGTGACACAAGCTTAGCAGAGGATGGTTTCGATCCATCGACCTCTGGGATATGGGCCCAGCACGCTTCCGCTGCGCCACTCTGCTTGACATGATGTAGAGCTTGTGCACTGGTCTTTTCAACATAACATGATTCTTGCACAAATTTCTAACTTGTCTTGAAGCACTTGGGCACAAATAAAAGTGAGACAAGCTTAGCAGAGGATGGTTTCGATCCATCGACCTCTGGGTTATGGGCCCAGCACGCTTCCGCTGCGCCACTCTGCTTGTCTTGATGTAGAGTCTGTGCACTGGTCTTTTCAACATAACGAATCTTGCACACATTTCTAAATTGTCTTGCAGCACCTGGGCACAAATAAAAGTGAAACAAGCTTAGCAGGAGATGGTTTCGATCCATCGACCTCTGGGTTATGGGCCCAGCACGCTTCCGCTGCGCCACTCTGCTTGTCTTGATGTACAGCCTGTGCACTGGTCTTTTCAACATAACTTGAATCTTGCACACATTTCTAACTTGTCTTGCAGCACCTGGGCACATATAAAAGTGACACAAGCTTAGCAGAGGATGGTTTCGATCCATCGACCTCTGGGTTATGGGCCCAGCACACTTTCGCTGCACCACTCTGCTCGCCTTGATGTATAGCCCGTACACTGGTCTTTTCAACATCACTTGATTCTGGCACACATTTCTAACTTGTCTTGCAGCACCTGGGCACATATAAAAGTGAAACAAGCTTAGCAGAGGATGATTTCGATCCATCGAGCTCTAGGTTATAGGCCCAGCAAGCTTCCGCTGCGCCACTCTGCTTGTCTTGATGTAGAGTCTGTGCACTGGTCTTTTCAACATAACGAATCTTGCACACATTTCTAACTTGTCTTGCAGCACCTGGGCACATATAAAAGTGAAACAAGCTTAGCAGAGGATGGTTTCGATCCATCGAGCTCTGGGTCATAGGCCCAGCACGCTTCCGCTGCGCCACTCTGCTTGTCTTGATGTAGAGTCTGTGCACTGGTCTTTTCAACATAACGAATCTTGCACACATTTCTAACTTGTCTTGCAGCACCTGGGCACATATAAAAGTGAAACAAGCTTAGCAGAGGATGGTTTCGATCCATCGAGCTCTGGGTTATAGGCCCAGCACGCTTCCGCTGCGCCACTCTGCTCGTCTTGATGTAGAGCCTGTGCACTGGTCTTTTCAACATAACTTGAATCTTGCACACATTTCTAACTTGTCTTGCAGCACCTGGGCACATATAAAAGTGACACAAGCTTAGCAGAGGATGGTTTCGATCCATCGACCTCTGGGATATGGGCCCAGCACGCTTCCGCTGCGCCACTCTGCTTGACTTGATGTAGAGCTTGTGCACTGGTCTTTTCAACATAACATGATTCTTGCACAAATTTCTAACTTGTCTTGAAGCACTTGGGCACAAATAAAAGTGAAACAAGCTTAGCAGAGGATGGTTTCGATCCATCGACCTCTGGGTTATGGGCCCAGCACGCTTCCGCTGCGCCACTCTGCTTGTCTTGATGTAGAGTCTGTGCACTGGTCTTTTCAACATAACGAATCTTGCACACATTTCTAAATTGTCTTGCAGCACCTGGGCACATATAAAAGTGACACAAGCTTAGCAGAGGATGGTTTCGATCCATCGACCTCTGGGTTATGGGCCCAGCACGCTTCCGCTGCGCCACTCTGCTTGACTTGATGTGGAGCTCGTGCACTGGTCTTTTCAACATAACATGATTCTTGCACAAATTTCTAACTTGTCTTGAAGCACTTGGGCACAAATAAAAGTGAAACAAGCTTAGCAGAGGATGGTTTCGATCCATCGACCTCTGGGTTATGGGCCCAGCACGCTTTCGCTGCACCACTCTGCTCGCCTTGATGTATAGCCCGTACACTGGTCTTTTCAACATCACTTGATTCTGGCACACATTTCTAACTTGTCTTGCAGCACCTGAGCACATATAAAAGTGAAACAATCTTAGCAGAGGATGGTTTCAATCCATCGACTTCTGGGCCCAGCACACTTTTGCTGCGCCACTCTGCTGAAAGTCACCCCAGATGGGACTCGAACCCACAATCTCTGGCTTAGGAGGCCAGAGCCTTATCCATTAGGCCACTGGGGCTGTCATGCAGCTGTTTACTTTTTCTTTTAGTTCTTCATCTCATTCAGCTTCTGGATGAAGAACTTTTGTGAGAGGACCAAGTGACTTCAGGTTTTCACGAACAGGCTCTGAACATTTCTCTTTTTTGGGGGCTCTGTCATATATACAAGCTCAGAAGTCTTAGCAGAGGATGGTTTCAATCCATCGACCTCTGGGTTATGGGCCCAGCACGCATCCGCTGCGCCACACTGCTTTTCTTGATGTAGAGTCTGTGCACTGGTCTTTTCAACATAACGAATCTTGCACACATTTCTAAATTGTCTTGCAGCACCTGGGCACATATAAAAGTGAAACAATCTTAGCAGAGGATGGTTTCGATCCATCGACCTCTGGGTTATGGGCCCAGCACGCTTTCGCTGCACCACTCTGCTCGCCTTGATGTATAGCCCGTACACTGGTCTTTTCAACATCACTTGATTCTGGCACACAATTCTAACTTGTCTTGCAGCACCTGAGCACATATAAAAGTGAAACAATCTTAGCAGAGGATGGTTTCAATCCATCGACTTCTGGGCCCAGCACACTTTTGCTGTGCCACTCTGCTGAAAGTCACCCCAGATGGGACTCGAACCCACAATCCCTGGCTTAGGAGGCCAGTGCCTTATCCATTAGGCCAATGGGGCTGTCATGCAGCTGTTTACTTTTTCTTTTAGTTCTTCATCTCATTCAGCTTCTGGATGAACAACTTTTGTGAGAGGACCAAGAGACTTCAGGTTTTCACGAACAGGCTCTGAACATTTCTCTTTTTTGGGGGCTCTGTCATATATACAAGCTCAGAAGTCTTAGCAGAGGATGGTTTCAATCCATCGACCTCTGGGTTATGGGCCCAGCACGCATCCGCTGCGCCACACTGCTTTTCTTGATGTAGAGTCTGTGCACTGGTCTTTTCAACATAACGAATCTTGCACACATTTCTAAATTGTCTTGCAGCACCTGGGCACAAATAAAAGTGACACAAGCTCAGCAGAGGATGGTTTCGATCCACCAACCTCTGGGTTATGGGCCCAGCACGCTTCCGCTGCGCCACTCTGCTTGTCTTGATGTAGAGCCTGTGCACTGGTCTTTTCAACATAACTTGAATCTTGCACACATTTCTAACTTCTCTTGCAGCACCTGGGCACATATAAAAGTGACACAAGCTTAGCAGAGGATGGTTTCGATCCATCGAGCTCTGGATTATGGGTCCAGCACGCTTCCGCTGCGCCACTCTGCTTGACTTGATGTGGAGCTCGTGCACTGGTCTTTTCAACATAACATGATTCTTGCACAAATTTCTAACTTGTCTTGAAGCACTTGGGCACAAATAAAAGTGAAACAAGCTTAGCAGAGGATGGTTTCGATCCATCGACCTCTGGGTTATTGGCCCAGCACGCTTCCGCTGCGCCACTCTGCTTGTCTAGATGTAGAGTCTGTGCACTGGTCTTTTCAACATAACGAATCTTCCACACATTTCTAACTTGTCTTGTAGCACCTGGGCACATATAAAAGTGAAACAAGCTTAGCAGAGGATGGTTTCGATCCATCGACCTCTGGGTTATGGGCCCAGCACGCTTTCGCTGCACCACTCTGCTCGCCTTGATGTATAGCCCGTACACTGGTCTTTTCAACATCACTTGATTCTGGCACACATTTCTAACTTGTCTTGCAGCACCTGAGCACATATAAAAGTGAAACAATCTTAGCAGAGGATGGTTTCAATCCATCGACTTATGGGCCCAGCACACTTTTGCTGCGCCACTCTGCTGAAAGTCACCCCAGATGGGACTCGAACCCACAATCCCTGGCTTAGGAGGCCAGTGCCTTATCCATTAGGCCACTGGGGCTGTCATGCAGCTGTTTACTTTTTCTTTTAGTTCTTCATCTCATTCAGCTTCTGGGTGAACAACTTTTGTGAGAGGACCAAGTGACTTCAGGTTTTCACGAACAGGCTCTGAACATTTCTCTTTTTTGGGGGCTCTGTCATATATACAAGCTCAGAAGTCTTAGCAGAGGATGGTTTCAATCCATCGACCTCTGGGTTATGGGCCCAGCACGCTTCCGCTGCGCCACTCTGCTTGACTTGATGTAGAGCTTGTGCACTGGTCTTTTCAACATAACATGATTCTTGCACAAATTTCTAACTTGTCTTGAAGCACTTGGGCACAAAAAAAAGTGAAACAAGCTTAGCAGAGGATGGTTTCGATCCATCGACCTCTGGGTTATGGGCCCAGCACGCTTCCGCTGCGCCACTCTGCTTATCTTGATGTAGAGCCTGTGCACTGGTCTTTTCAACATAACTTGAATCTTGCACACATTTCTAACTTGTCTTGCAGCACCTGGGCACATATAAAAGTGACACAAGATTAGCAGAGGATGGTTTCGATCCATCGACCTCTGGGTTATGGGCCCAGCACGCTTCCGCTGCGCCACTCTGCTTGACTTGATGTAGAGCTTGTGCACTGGTCTTTTCAACATAACATGATTCTTGCACAAATTTCTAACTTGTCTTGAAGCACTTGGGCACAAAAAAAAGTGAAACAAGCTTAGCAGAGGATGGTTTCGATCCATCGACCTCTGGGTTATGGGCCCAGCACGCTTCCGCTGCGCCACTCTGCTTGTCTTGATGTAGAGCCTGTGCACTGGTCTTTTCAACATAACGAATCTTGCACACATTTCTAACTTGTCTTGCAGCACCTGGGCACATATAAAAGTGAAACAAGCTTAGCAGAGGATGGTTTCGATCCATCGACCTCTGGGTTATGGGCCCAGCACGCTTCCGCTGCGCCACTCTGCTTGTCTTGATGTAGAGCCTGTGCACTGGTCTTTTCAACATAACTTGAATCTTGCACACATTTCTAACTTGTCTTGCAGCACCTGGGCACAAATAAAAGTGAAACAAGCTTAGCAGAGGATGGTTTTGATCCATCGACCTCTGGGTTATGGGCCCAGCACGCTTCCGCAGATGGCTAAAAGCTGGAGTCGGGAACTTGCGTTGGTGGTATAGTGGTGAGCATAGCTGCCTTCCAAGCAGTTGACCCAGGTTCGATTCCCGGCCAACGCATTTGTTTTGGCTCTGGCTGACGTTGAAGCAGAACTCCTTCTGTGACCTCTGTCAGCACCAAAATCTTTTGGATGAGTCGTTCAGCAGCAGCAAAGAGCTGGGTCTCCCCGTCGGGGAATCGAATCCCGGTCTTCCGTGTGACAGGCGGAGATACTGTCCACTATACTAACGAGGAGCTGTACCCGCTGTGCTTCGCCCCCAGCCGACTTGACTTCACCGACATCAGCATAAGGAGCCACTACTCCATGAAAAAAACAAATCAACCTGCCTTGATCTTATTGAGTCTCCCAATATCTTGAATGCTACACATTACAGGGGGTCCTCATTTTGACCACTTTACTATTATTACTATTTTTTTTTTTACTTTTCATAATGGGAACATGAAAAAAAGGATGGGAAATCATGTGGCAGTAACATCGCATTTACGTGGATCATATCGCCCACTGCTAGAATTCTACCACTGAACCACCAATGCTCGGAAAGGAGGGAGAACGTTTGGAATTAACACCGCATTTACGAGTATATTGCCCACTGCTAAACTTCGTCAACCTATAGATAAAGTGAACAAGTTTTATAGGCATTTCACGAATATAGACGGACTAATGAGTTTCTGAAAAGATTCGGCAGGGAACGGGGGTTGGTCGGTATGCAAAGGTTGGAGCTCCTTCAAGTAAATCAGGCTTCAATTTAAAGAACCTTACACACATGCAAGCACACACACAACTTAATTAAAAGCACTCCGTTCCTGCATTGGCCAGGAATCGGACCCGGGTCTCCCGCGTGGCAGGCGAGAATTCTACCACTGAACCACCAATGCTCGGCTGGGAGAACTTCGGCCTTCACATTGCCCTGGATTTAGTAATGGTGCGTAACTGTTACACGTCAAATCCAGGGAAAGGGGGGTTGGGTCAATATGCAAAGTTTGGAGCTCCTTCTATAAAATCAGGCTTGGCCTTCAAGGCTCATTTTAAAGAATCCCACACACATGCAAACACACACCCCTTACTTAAAAAGAACTCTGTTCCTGCATTTGCCCGGGAATCAGAGCCAGGCCTCCTGTGTGGCAGGCGAGAATGGATGATGGAAGAGACTTTTTAACTTTTACTCCTCCCATTTGGAGTGAGGGGGAGATGAAAATCTTATCGGCACCCTAGATTACCCTTTGTGAGTATAGTGGTTTACCACAGGGAGCGCACATGCTCAAGCGCATGGGCACACAACTCGAGTTTCTCTTCATAGACGCATAAATCTTTCGCCTTTTACTAAAGATTTCCGTGGAGGAGAACCTTTCCGAGTGACCTGTATTTTTGGGTGCTCTGCTCACAGCAGAGCTGCACTGCAGTTTCAATAGCAGACTAAATCTGACCACACACCAATGTGCATTGGAGCAGAGCGTGCTTTCTCGTGCACCGTGTTTGCAGCCTTTGCGCTTCCTGTGTCGCAACCTCACGTTTTTTTTCAGCCAGCATGGAAAGACGGCACTCTCATGACATGATGGGATCCGAACCTTGGGCTTCAGCTACTTTGGCCCTGTCAGTGACTTATGTACTTCCAGCATTCTTTTCTGCTCACAACAGAGCTGTATTGGAGTGTCAAGAGTAAAACTGGCCACCAGCCAACGAAGCGCGCCTCACCACGTTCTGTACTTGCGGCCTTTGCGCTTTCTGCGTCGCAGCTCCAGATTTCTTTAGCCCGCATGGAAAGACAGCACTCTCTCGTACATGACGGGATACAAACAAAGATGGCTTCAGCTCCTTTTGCCCTATCAGTGACTTGTGCATTTCAAGCATTCTTTTCAGATGGCTAAAAGCTGGAATCTGGAACTTGCGTTGGTGGTATAGTGGTGAGCATAGCTGCCTTCCAAGCAGTTGACCCAGGTTCGATTCCCGGCCAAAGCCTTTGTTTTGGCTCTGGCTGACGTTGAAGCAGAACTCCTTCTGTGACCTCTGTCAGCACCAAAATCTTTTGGATGAGTCGTTCAGCAGCAGCAAAGAGCTGGGTCTCCCCGTCGGGGAATCGAATCCCGGTCTTCCGCGTGACAGGCGGAGATACTGTCCACTATACTAACGAGGAGCTGTACCCGCTGTGCTTCGCCCCCAGCCGACTTGACTTCACCGACATCAGCATAAGGAGCCACTACTCCATGAAAAAAACAAATCAACCTGCCTTGATCTTATTGAGTCTCCCAATATCTTGAATGCTACACATTACAGGGGGTCCTCATTTTGACCACTTTACTATTATTACTATTTTTTTTTTTACTTTTCATAATGGGAACATGAAAAAAAGGATGGGAAATCATGTGGCAGTAACATCGCATTTACGTGGATCATATCGCCCACTGCTAGAATTCTACCACTGAACCACCAATGCTCGGAAAGGAGGGAGAACGTTTGGAATTAACACCGCATTTACGAGTATATTGCCCACTGCTAAACTTCGTCAACCTATAGATAAAGTGAACAAGTTTTATAGGCATTTGACGAATATAGACGGACTAATGAGTTTCTGAAAAGATTCGGCAGGGAACGGGGGTTGGTCGGTATGCAAAGGTTGGAGCTCCTTCAAGTAAATCAGGCTTCAATTTAAAGAACCTTACACACATGCAAGCACACACACAACTTAATTAAAAGCACTCCGTTCCTGCATTGGCCGGGAATCGGACCCGGGTCTCCCGCGCGGCAGCCGTGGATAGTTTAGCTAAACGGCCCTAAACCGTTTCCCATTCATTCTCAATGGTAGTGCTAAACTACTACGGATGCAATATTCTTTTGTCCACTGACGCTCTAGTGGCGCTCTTCCGTGTTTCGTCTCCCCGGGAAGTTTGAAGTCGCCATTTTCATACCGACTCGGAGCGTGAAATACTCTCAGTGAAGATCTGCCTCGTTCATTTTATTCAGCACATCTATCAAAGGTAAGTTACTTTATTTATATATATTACCTTATAGGTTACGTTTTTGGTGCCGTTAATAATGATATCCAATTAGTTGTTGAGCGAAAACGCCCGCTTCGCTCCATTGGTCGTTACTAAACTTTACGCTGTCTGCTTTTGTTTACTATTATATCATCAAAGGTTGATTTGCACGCAAAGTTATGAATGAACATGATCGTTTTATATGTTCATGTGTACAGTTTTTATGTCATTCGGTTAAGTTTAGTTACCATGATATCACTCGTTTGGCTTGTGGTAAATACGAGCTAAATAATGAATGAATATGTTGTTGTTT
The DNA here is from genome assembly GCF_049309525.1 of Garra rufa. Lineage (NCBI taxonomy): Eukaryota > Metazoa > Chordata > Actinopteri > Cypriniformes > Cyprinidae > Garra > Garra rufa. The sequence continues at coordinate 20,374,995 of NW_027394276.1, read as the reverse complement.
TTACGTTTATGTGAATGGTTTTCAGTAGTAATGTGTTGATAACTCGCAGATACACATTGCACTGTCTAAGGTAGCTTACTGCTGTAAATTCTTTGTGCAAATTAGATAAGGTAGACTTTAATATATGTCCTTTACGTTGCACAAGGCTTAATAGCCTAATTTTAGAAACAAATGTATGGGCTTTATAATAATTTTACAACTTTCAATGTGTGAAATAATGAACATCCATTAAACAACATAACCTTTTGAGATAAAGCTACCAAACCATCTGTAAAAATATCTAAATATTATTCCCTGTCATGCACAAGACAGAATATTCCTTAATTATTTTTATATACCCTACTAATAATAAAAGGAATATTCTGAAAAGAAAACTAGTCTTGTGCATGACAGGGAATAATATTTATAGATGTTTACAGTTGATTTGATAACTTTATCTCAGACCGTATGTGTGTGCATATATATATAAGCCTTGCGCAACGTAAAGGGCATATATGTTATAACATAACAGTGCAAAGAGTTTGATTGGTTTTAACAAAACCAATTTTAAACCTAAAATTCAGTTTTTCTTCCATGGTAGATCAAGATGCAGAAAAAAGTGCTATTCTTCCCAGGGAGAATGTACTTACTGTCCTAAGGACTATGAATTCGTGCCATGATGAATTGATACCAGCTACAATGAGGGTAAGTATGCATTTTTGTTCTGCATTCATGTTTCATTGGGTATTAATACTTGAATGCAGGCTTGTTCACTGAGTCAGATTGCTCCTCCTGCTCAGACTAGTGAGTAGTGTTTAGGGTAGTACATTGGTTTGGCATGTCTGTGGGATTTAATTAAGTTTTACATATAGCTAAAACGAACTAAAAAAAGCACAAAATTAATGTATCCAATCTCTGCGATCTTCAGGGTTAGGCCACATGTTTCCAAACAGGATTGGGGCCATTCATGAATTGAATTGAGAATGAATGGTAAATTCCAGTTCACTTCCTGGAATGGAATTGGATTTGGAATTGGAATGTCAGGAAACAGAATTGAAATCAAATTAATTCCACTAAATTCCACCTGTGTTGCTAAATAAAATAATTTGACTTGATTTGCTTAATAGTTTATAGTACATCAAATATTGTAAATCACATAAACAACAAACATATAAAAGAAATACACAATACTGTATGTTTAGTATGTTAAGCATGATCATTTCACATGACACATTTCAGGAAATGATGATAATTCGATGCAATAGAAAGTGAATGCAATACATGAATGAACATGATTCATTTGTTTGTGAGTTGAGACATATATTATGTGGTAATCATATATTGAATGTATAGTACATCCAGAAACTCATCACCACTGTCATTCAATTATTACAGTTTTTTTTTCAGTCGCTCACAAGCGTTTGTCCAAACAGTTGTCACATTTTCAAAACTCTAAACACAGCATCTGTCTTTTGTGGCCATACCATTCACACATTTCATGTCGTTTTCACCCAATATGGAGTCAGTGAACACATTTCCACAATGCTTACATTTTCTTAACAGACAAGCTATACTTACCAACAAAATTATGGATTGTTTTTGTAGTATTTACTAATGTTAACACACAACATCCCACAATAGCAACATCCAACAATATTCCAAACCTTAGATACAGTATAAAAACCTCTGCTTCTGCAATGATATCGGTTCAAAAACAATATCAAAAATTTATCTCAGCTGATAATAAACAAACAATTGAATAATTGACACACAGCTGATTTATGTTGGGTAAATTGGGCCAACCACAGCTGATTCCAGTGAGAGATGCAGTGAGAGGAGCAGGAGCAGTGAGAGATGCAGTGAGAGATGCAGTGAGAGGAGCAGGAGCAGTGAGAGATGCAGTGAGAGATGCAGGAGCAGTGAGATGCTGTGAGAGGAGCAGATGCAGCGAGAGATGCAGTGAGAGGAGCAGATGCAGTGAGAGATGCAGTGAGAGGAGCAGATGCAGTGAGAGGAGCAGATGCAGTGAGAGATGCAGTGAGAGGAGCAGATGCAGCGAGAGATGCAGTGAGAGGAGCAGATGCAGTGAGAGATGCAGATGCAGTGAGAGATGCAGTGAGAGGAGCAGATGCAGTGAGAGATGCAGTGACAGGAGCAGATGCAGTGAGAGATGCAGTGAGAGGAGCAGATGCAGTGAGAGATGCAGTGACAGGAGCAGATGCAGTGAGAGATGCAGTGACAGGAGCGGATGCAGTGAGAGATGCAGTGAGAGGAACAGATGCAGTGAGAGATGCAGTGAGAGGAACAGATGCAGTGAGAGATGCAGTGACAGGAGCAGATGCAGTGAGAGATGCAGTGACAGGAGCAGATGCAGTGAGAGATGCAGCGATGTGTGAATGGTATGGCCACAAAAGACCGATGCTGTGCTAATCGTGTTTAGAGTTTTGAAAATGTGACAACTGTTTAGACAAACGCTTGTTAGGGACTGAAAAAAAAACTGTAAGATGGTCTCAAGGTATACAGTGTGTAAATGTAAGCATTTTAAATCTATGACAGGCAGGAGAAGGAAACATATGGCTGTTTTAGTTTCTACTAACACCAACACTATACTATTACTAGCATATATTGTAAACTCTGAAATGACTGATGGTTTTGTATGTTATAGTTCCATCTGCTGCACTATCCAAACCAACTCCTGATACAAGTGCTGGATTGAAGGCATCACCAGCTGATGGTAAAAACACTGTAATCTAGATCATGTAATCAAATGTTGAGTTAATTTTGGTTACATAAATATAATAATTGGTCTATTTACGTTTGTGTGGCTCCAGCCTCTCCAGGCCTAAAGGGGAAGACACCTGCGCTCTTCCAGCAGAACTGATGTTCCTAGTGAAGGAGACCTCAGCAGAAAGGCCTGAGTCAACTCCAGGTATGTTTCCATTTTAGTGTAGGGCTGATGATCAGACAGGGTTTCCGCGGGGCATTAAAAGTATTAAAGTCAAGAAAATTACATACGATGTAGCCTAGTTAAGCAACGTGAGCGGACCAAAAGAGAAAGCTGTTTTCAGGACATTACCACGATTGCAGATTTGTCATTCAATAAACAAGTAATAATTAGTGTTTTGTTACGGAATAAATCTGCGGTTTTTTTTTTTTAGTTAAATAATTTTTGAGTCTATGAATCATTGATACATTCATAAAGACTGAAACTTGATTGATTCTTGAATGAATCAGCAGAAAACAATTTAAGGGGAAGATATCATGAATATGCTGATTTAAGTAAGGTTAGAAGTGATGAAGTTTAAATTATATAGATTTTCTCACATATCCAAGACTATCATCATTGCATTGTCAAAATCAATGGCACTTAATTTAAAACATATAACCGGTCAAAGTTTGGGATCATTAAGATTGTTTAATGTTTTTGAATAGTCTATATTATATAATATGTAATATATATATAGTATAGTATATAATATGATATATAATTTCAATTTATGATACCTTTTATGTGAATGCATTTTAAAATATAACTTATATTATATGTGATTGTATTATGTGATTCAGTTTGATTTATAGCATCATTATGCCAGTCCTTAGTAAAGTCACACTAAAATGCTGATTTGCAACATTTCTAATGATCAATATATACACACACATATGTTTTTGCTTCACAATTTTGTGGAAATAATGATTAAATTTTTTTCCAGAATTATTTGATTAATAGAAAGTAATATATATTATTTCCCAAGGACAAATTAACTTGATCAAAAGTGAAAATACATTCAATCTTAAAAAATATTTTATTTCAAATGAATGCTGTTATTTTTTTTAACTTTCTATTCATCAAATAATTCAAAAAAAAAAAAAAGTATCATGATTTCCACAAAAATGGAAAATTAAAGGGAAAAAAAAGTGTTCAATATTAATAAGAAGAACCATGGATAATGTTTGAGCACCAATAATCATAACAGAGCAGCAAATCAGTATATTAGAATGATTTCTGTAGGATCATGTAACACTGAAGACTGGAGTAATGATGCTCAATATTCAGCTTTTATCACAACAATGAACTACATTTTAACAGATACTAGCATAGAATTTTTTTTTTTTTTTAGCCCTGGTGAGCAGAACAGAATTGTTTTTAAACATTAAAAACCATTGACCAGTTATATATTTATGCGCGTTTCTTCAACTAAGCTGAAGAAAATAAAAATGTGCGAAAGTCACATTACACAGACCCAAATAGTTTGTCAAGTTTTAAGGTCTGAAACTTAGATTACAAGAGAAATTGTTTATATTTTACTATTTTTTTGCAATGAACAACTGTAATTTCCACCACATCACAATATACAGCTGTTTTTTAAAAATAGAATAACTTATGTCACTCAGGAATTGTCTTAAGATCATTTTTGTAACTAGTTTTACCATTTTTTTTCAGATTGTAAAATATTTATACAGTTGTCAACGAGACAAATTAACTGCCCTAAGGTCCAAATCATGAACTGTACACCTGTCACACTCTGAAACTAAACATTAGTTTGGGTAAGATCTTATTAGATAATGAATATTGAATTTTAATATTAAGTAGAGCATGATCTCATAAATTGTGGATGAATGTTTAATGAGTGATGAGACCTTTTGAAATATTTAAAAAAAAATGTGTGTGTTGGTGAAAATGACATGAAATTAACATAATTGTAGGGAAGCTTCATACCAATGCTGGAACATGACTGGATTGAAACATATTATTTTTCAGTGAGAGATAATATTATTATTATTTTATTAGTGCTTAATTCAGGTACATTAATAGTTACCAGATAAGTAATATTTATAAACTGTATTTTCATTGTTGAAGTTTAAAAGTCTGGGTGTGCAACAAGGTGACCTAAAAGGAGGTTGAAAAGTATGGAAAAATCATAATAGTAAAGTAGGTGGTTTTAATTTTAGCTTAACAAAGGAATAGGAATTTGTCAAAAAAAAAAAATGACCAAAGAACAAAAAAAGTACCTATAAGTTAAGAATCACCTTTTTATTATATATTTATGTTAAATATTTATATATGGGTCGTGCGTGGCAGTAAAAAAATTAAATGCATTATAAAAAGTATTACATTTGATTTGATGAGACCAGCGGAAACCCTGTCAGATTTAGTTTAGTATCGTTATCACAAACACAACCAAAATTTGTCATCGTACTATGATGCTAATAACCTGTTCAAATGCAAAACATAAAGACTGTACTTTGTTTCAGAACTCTGCACAAGTGCTGCTGGCACCGCTTCACACAAAGCACTTGCCTTTGAGGACAGTGGTGAAAATGGTAAGAATGAACAACATGTAGACGACCCCTCCATTTTGTAAACTTCTCTGACACTAAGATGTTGTCTTAACTCTGCTTTAGTCATTTTATTTATTTCCATCATTTCCATATTAACTCTGCAATTTATATTAACCATGTAATTAATTATTTTTACCCTGTCCATTTTTTTTGTCTTTCTTAAATCTTAAACTTCTTTTTAATTCCTAGTTCCCTCAGCTCAGCCACCCGTTCTTGTTCTTCTGCCTAAGCATGACCATGACATGAGCAGCTGGAGCTGTTCTCGAGCAGGCCGCCTGTGCAGATTCTGCCACATAGTCCTTAAACAGGGACCAAACAGCCAACACATCCATACGGCCATCCCTGGAGTGGCAGGAAAATACATTTACTGCCCAGAAATAGAAATAGAAAATAGAAATTCTAATTGTAATCATCCATTATTTTCATGTTGCACCATTCTGTTGCGCCATCCATTCCTTTCAGTTACATTTTAATTGGTCATTGTTTTTGTCCTTAACATTCATCCTAGCACATAAGACCTAAACGGAGCATATTCTGGTGAATTGCAACTGTTTGTAAAATGTGTACTGATTAATCTAACTGATTGTTATTTGCTTGTGTACATATATCTAATTGACCTTGTTCTTTTTGTCCACTCCCATTGCTTTGCAGCAGCTAGAATTTCCTTGGTTATACTTGTGTTTTTTTTTTCTTTTTTTGTTTACACTTGTTTTAGAACTCTCTAAATTCCACTGAAGGCATGTTTGAGTCAATTTAATAAAGCATTGATTTTAAGTAAAGAACTTGTCTCACCTGATATAATCTTCAAACACTATTTGGCTTATCATCAATTAGAATAATGGGTTAAATTGTTTATTTTGTAGATACATTTTTGAATGCAACATATTATACTGATATTACATACTTTATGGTCATTCTCTATACAGAAAAATATATACACATTTCAGGCTGAACTGATGTAGATTTTAACATACCTCTCATGTGAAATTTTGAATAACTAGTTCAGCACCTTTTAATCCACAACTCATGTCAATATTATTTTTATGTCATATAAATTAAAATGTTGTTTTTTTACTTTTAAATCTTTTGTTAATTTGATGTTTGTAGATTAAAACCTGACATTAATAAATAACATTTATTTCTGCTTAATTTTGTCTGAGCTAAACTGGCCAATAAACACACATTTACAAAAATAAGCAAATAAAATTAATAAAGTAGAAATGCAACTAAAATACATCACACTTGTTTGTACCCACAAAAACATGTAAACTTTAAAAACAAATTTACAGGATTTACAGTTGCAAATTATATATATATATATATATATATATATATATATATATACAAATACATAAAAATTAAATTATGTATAAATTATATAAAATTTAATATAAAGTTGCTACCTTATTTTGTACATTTGGAATTTGCAGAATAACATGACAAATATATATTGAATTTTGAATAACATTTATAAAGTTCAGTATTTATATAGTAAATACAAAAATAAAATATATGAATATATAAATATGTTTTACATATAAATATATATAATATAAAATATATTTATTAACACATGTCAAATAAAACATTTATAAACATAACATGACAAATAAATATTGAATTTTGAGTAAGATTTATATATGTTTTATTAAATCTGATGCTGTCCAAGATGCTGATTCAATACTGTAGCTACTTTGGCCAATAACCACACATAAAAGAAATATAAATAATTGTTTCATGTAAATAATGATGTAACGTTTTTACTGGAAGGCTGTAGGGTGTCTTTTTGTGTTTACATTTGCTTTAAGTTCACATTTGAGCAGAGCGCAAAACTGCAGTGAGCGGGATTCGAACCCCGGTCCAGACGTTTACCCCAAATAATGTGAAAAAATCTGATTGGTTGTCGGTGTAATTCAAAACCTTGGACAGCGGCAACAAAGCTTGCATTTCATTGGCTGTCAGCGTGTTCCAACTATCCACGGCTGGCCCCCGCGTGGCAGGCGAGAATTCTACCACTGAACCACCAATGCTCGGCTGGGAGAACTTCGGCCTTCACATTGCCCTGGATTTAGTAATGGTGCGTAACTGTTACACGTCAAATCCAGGGAAAGGGGGGTTGGGTCAATATGCAAAGTTTGGAGCTCCTTCTAGCAAATCAGGCTTGGCCTTCAAGGCTCATTTTAAAGAATCCCACACACATGCAAACACACACCCCTTACTTAAAAAGAACTCTGTTCCTGCATTTGCCCGGGAATCAGAGCCAGGCCTCCTGTGTGGCAGGCGAGAATGGATGATGGAAGAGACTTTTTAACTTTTACTCCTCCCATTTGGAGTGAGGGGGAGATGAAAATCTTATCGGCACCCTAGATTACCCTTTGTGAGTATAGTGGTTTACCACAGGGAGCGCACATGCTCAAGCGCATGGGCACACAACTCGAGTTTCTCTTCATAGACGCATAAATCTTTCGCCTTTTACTAAAGATTTCCGTGGAGGGGAACCTTTCCGAGTGACCTGTATTTTTGGGTGCTCTGCTCACAGCAGAGCTGCACTGCAGTTTCAATAGCAGACTAAATCTGACCACACACCAATATGCATTGGAGCAGAGCGTGCTTTCTCGTGCACCGTGTTTGCAGCCTTTGCGCTTCCTGTGTCGCAACTTCACGTTTTTTTTCAGCCAGCATGGAAAGACGGCACTCTCATGACATGATTGGATCCGAACCTTGGGCTTCAGCTACTTTGGCCCTGTCAGTGACTTATGTACTTCCAGCATTCTTTTCTGCTCACAACAGAGCTGTATTGGAGTGTCAAGAGTAAAACTGGCCACCAGCCAACGAAGCGCGCCTCACCACGTTCTGTACTTGCGGCCTTTGCGCTTTCTGCGTCGCAGCTCCAGATTTCTTTAGCCCGCATGGAAAGACAGCACTCTCTCGTACATGACGGGATACAAACAAAGATGGCTTCAGCTCCTTTTGCCCTATCAGTGACTTGTGCATTTCAAGCATTCTTTTCAGATGGCTAAAAGCTGGAGTCTGGAACTTGCGTTGGTGGTATAGTGGTGAGCATAGCTGCCTTCCAAGCAGTTGACCCAGGTTCGATTCCCGGCCAACGCATTTGTTTTGGCTCTGGCTGACGTTGAAGCAGAACTCCTTCTGTGACCTCTGTCAGCACCAAAATCTTTTGGATGAGTCGTTCAGCAGCAGCAAAGAGCTGGGTCTCCCCGTCGGGGAATCGAACCCCGATCTTCCGCGTGACAGGCAGAGATACTGTCCACTATACTAACGAGGAGCTGTACCTGCTGTGCTTCGCCCCCAGCCGACTTGACTTCACCGACATCAGCATAAGGAGCCACTACTCCATGAAAAAAACAAATCAACCTGCCTTGATCTTATTGAGTCTCCCAATATCTTGAATGCTACACATTACAGGGGGTCCTCATTTGGACCACTTTACTATTATTACTATTTTTTTTTTTACTTTTCATAATGGGAACATGAAAAAAAGGATGGGAAATCATGTGGCAGTAACATCGCATTTACGTGGATCATATCGCCCACTGCTAGAATTCTACCACTGAACCACCAATGCTCGGAAAGGAGGGAGAACGTTTGGAATTAACACCGCATTTACGAGTATATTGCCCACTGCTAAACTTCGTCAACCTATAGATAAAGTGAACAAGTTTTATAGGCATGTGACGAATATAGACGGACTAATGAGTTTCTGAAAAGATTCGGCAGGGAACGGGGGTTGGTCGGTATGCAAAGGTTGGAGCTCCTTCAAGTAAATCAGGCTTCAATTTAAAGAACCTTACACACATGCAAGCACACACACAACTTAATTAAAAGCACTCCGTTCCTGCATTGGCCGGGAATCGGACCCGGGTCTCCCGCGTGGCAGGCGAGAATTCTACCACTGAACCACCAATGCTCGGCTGGGAGAACTTCGGCCTTCACATTGCCCTGGATTTAGTAATGGTGCGTAACTGTTACACGTCAAATCCAGGGAAAGGGGGGTTGGGTCAATTTGCAAAGTTTGGAGCTCCTTCTAGAAAATCAGGCTTGGCCTTCAAGGCTCATTTTAAAGAATCCCACACACATGCAAACACACACCCCTTACTTAAAAGAACTCTGTTCCTGCATTTGCCCGGGAATCAGAGCCAGGCCTCCTGTGTGGCAGGCGAGAATGGATGATGGAAGAGACTTTTTAACTTTTACTCCTCCCATTTGGAGTGAGGGGGAGATGAAAATCTTATCGGCACCCTAGATTACCCTTTGTGAGTATAGTGGTTTACCACAGGGAGCGCACATGCTCAAGCGCATGGGCACACAACTCGAGTTTCTCTTCATAGACGCATAAATCTTTCGCCTTTTACTAAAGATTTCCGTGGAGGGGAACCTTTCCGAGTGACCTGTATTTTTGGGTGCTCTGCTCACAGCAGAGCTGCACTGCAGTTTCAATAGCAGACTAAATCTGACCACACACCAATGTGCATTGGAGCAGAGCGTGCTTTCTCGTGGACCGTGTTTGCAGCCTTTGCGCTTCCTGTGTCGCAACTTCACGTTTTTTTTCAGCCAGCATGGAAAGATGGCACTCTCATGACATGATGGGATCCAAACCTTGGGCTTCAGCTACTTTGGCCCTGTCAGTGACTTATGTACTTCCAGCATTCTTTTCTGCTCACAACAGAGCTGTATTGGAGTGTCAAGAGTAAAACTGGCCACCAGCCAATGGGCGGTGGAACGAAGCGCGCCTCACCACGTTCTGTACTTGCGGCCTTTGCGCTTTCTGCGTCGCAGCTCCAGATTTCTTTAGCCCGCATGGAAAGACAGCACTCTCTCGTACATGACGGGATACAAACAAAGATGGCTTCAGCTCCTTTTGCCCTATCAGTGACTTGTGCATTTCAAGCATTCTTTTCAGATGGCTAAAAGCTGGAGTCGGGAACTTGCGTTGGTGGTATAGTGGTGAGCATAGCTGCCTTCCAAGCAGTTGACCCGGGTTCGATTCCCGGCCAACGCATTTGTTTTGGCTCTGGCTGACGTTGAAGCAGAACTCCTTCTGTGACCTCTGTCAGCACCAAAATCTTTTGGATGAGTCTTTCAGCAGCAGCAAAGATCTGGGTTTCCCCGTCGGGGTCTTCCGCGTGACAGGCGGAGATACTGTCCACTATACTAACGAGGAGCTGTACCCGCTGTGCTTCGCCTCCAGCCGACTTGACTTCACCGACATCAGCATAAGGAGCCACTACTCCATGAAAAAAACAAATCAACCTGCCTTGATCTTATTGAGTCTCCCAATATCTTGAATGCTACACATTACAGGGGGGTCCTCATTTGGACCACTTTACTATTATTACTATTTTTTTTTTTACTTTTCATAATGGGAACATGAAAAAAAGGATGGGAAATCATGTGGCAGTAGCATCGCATTTACGTGGATCATATCGCCCACTGCTAGAATTCTACCACTGAACCACCAATGCTCGAAAAGGAGGGAGAACGTTTGGAATTAACACCGCATTTACGAGTATATTGCCCACTGCTAAACTTCGTCAACCTATAGATAAAGTGAACAAGTTTTATAGGCATTTGACGAATATAGACGGACTAATGAGTTTCTGAAAAGATTCGGCAGGGAACGGGGGTTGGTCGGTATGCAAAGGTTGGAGCTCCTTCAAGTAAATCAGGCTTCAATTTAAAGAACCTTACACACATGCAAGCACACACACAACTTAATTAAAAGGACTCCGTTCCTGCATTGGCCGGGAATCGGAGCCGGGTCTCCCGCGTGGCAGGCGAGAATTCTACCACTGAACCACCAATGCTCGGCTGAGAGAACTTCGGCCTTCACATTGCCCTGGATTTAGTAATGGTGCGTAACTGTTACACGTCAAATCCAGGGAAAGGGGGGTTGGGTCAATATGCAAAGTTTGGAGCTCCTTCTAGAAAA